>NC_064760.1:38488855-38788855 GCF_011397635.1 Epinephelus fuscoguttatus | reverse complement strand
AGGCTTTCAATTTAATTGCCAAAACAAAACTTAGTAAATCAGGAAAAGAAAGTATCCAATTGCCTGCAGTTTTTATGACATTTATCTGAAACCCAACAGGAAGAACTTGGTGCATTGCTCCTCGCGTACATGATAAACATGTAGGAGAGCAATTATTTTGAGTGTGAACAGTTCCTTTGAGTGTTTACTAACTGAATGGGATGTAGTCCTGCACTTCTATAGTGAACTCATTTGATCCAGACAAAGCCATGCGGTCATTCCACAGCGCCCTGGCTGCACTGGCAGAGGACTGATCACACTCCGGCTCGGGGTCAGGGACCTCGTTCTGAAACAGAAAGACAATTAAAATGTGCATGAAATTAAAATGTATTTCCCTGGAGTGTGACCTGTGGCTGCTGGTCACAGTATGAGACAGCTAATGTGTGACTAGTTCCACTGTACAACAACAAACTGCATGTTTCTTTACATTACTGTCATGTTCAGTTCATGTATTTAAATTATCCCCTCACTGGATATAGCAACATTCTGACATGGCTAGGTGCCATGCTAGGTATTTGATTTGCTGAGCATGTCGTTTTTAACCCAGGTGCGATCCTTTCACTCACCATCAGGACTTTGATGAGATTCTTCTCAATCCTCGACTTCTGTTCATCCTTCAAGGTTGAAGCTAGAAGACAAGATGACTAAATCATTACCTATTCAACCATATATTATTAGAGCTGTCTAATTATGTTATGTTTTGTACTAACATTACAAGTGTTACATTTTATGTATCTAAGGATAATATTAGCTCTAAATTAGGAAACAATCAAATGGCAGATCTATCGCAATCTGTTGGCTGGACCCCGCAGATTTTTCCAGGTGAAGGACTGGGAACATTTGGCCAACAATCGCCACACACAGCAGGTTCTTCTAAAGTTTTATAGGACCAATAATTACTTATTTTAGGGCTGGGCAATATATCATGATATGAAACTACACACTGTCTTAATGGAATACTTCACACGCAAAATGATCATTTGGATATCAATTACTCACCCCGTGTTTTGCTGAATTCGTGATAAAAACTTTGTTGTCCTCACATGCCTCTACAGTGAATGAGGAATCCAAAAATGACTACTTATAGTTGTATCAGTTACCCACCCAGTGTTACATTGAATTTTTAAAGGATTTTGGTTGTCACATGCCTCCACAGATAACAGAGAATCCAAAAATGGAAAAAAAAAAAAAAAAGAAAAAAAGAAGAAAAAAAAGAACAAATTAGAGTAAAAGTGGAGCCACATTTACCAACAGCAGAACTGTATCAAAACATCTGTTTACAAAAATATCATGATATTTGATTTTCTCTATATCACCCAGCCCTGCTTGTTTTGTTTTTTATTGACTTGCTGGTCTCATGTGTTTTAGTGTTGGGTTAAACTAGTTAAAGTCTCCCATTGAAATTGATCTCAATTTTGAGAAAAGCTATTAACTGAAACATCAAGATAAATCGTTGTATGATATGGACGTTTTATCGTGATTTACAGTCATATTGTCTCGCACTCAAAACAGGTTATGTTAGAAAGGTCTCTGGCCATGGAACAATGTAATTCTAATGAAACCTGGGGGAATAATAATGAGGTCATCCACACTTGTTATCAAAATATAACAGAAGTCAATTGAATTTGAAGTAAATACAAAATGAAATACAAAGTTGGAAATTTTGTGTCATCAATAAAAAACTGCATTAGCTTCATCATAGCATGGGTGGCACAGTGATTTGCTGATAATGTCTTTGTATAAGCCTCTTGCTTACCTCTGCCCAGCAGCTCCATGCAGTATATGATGTAGTCTTTAACACTGGCCATCAGATAAGCACAGCGCAGAGCAGTGGTCAATATGGCTGTCAGGAGGCCCCACCATCGCTCTGTGCGATAGTCGCACATCACATAGTCCAACAACCTGATAACGTACCACACACACTCACTCAGATATGTTGCTTACAAACATATAGTAAGGAAACAATCTCCTTGCAACTCAAGGCTCATCACCCATCACCATCTTATTTCCACACTGGGTGTATTCCATCTTTTAATTTCTCTAACTTGACTGCAAAACATTTGTATTTTTCTCTTTCATGACAAACTGTGCAGTGAGCATTGTTGACACTTCGGGTGTAGTATTACTTTTAAGTGACTCCCAAGCCTCTGAGGGTCTACATCGGGCAACACCAAATGGCAGACCGCAGGCCAGACCTGGAGTGATTGTTGGTTCTATCCTGACCTGTGACCAATTTCTGATAAATTAATGAGAATATACAATAATCTTCACGGCGCATTGTTCTTTTCCAGCAATTGCGGCTATAGATCGCGGATGAAGCTAATAAGGCAACAGCTTCACTCAACTGAGCCAATAAAATCAACTGTTTACCATATACTTTCAACTGTTCAACAAAGTTATAGTGTTGTGAGAGAGATGGCAGCATGAAGCACAAAGCAACTGACCATGCTACTTTCTGGTTACAGACTGTCTGAGACTGTTCTCCCTGGTCTAACAAAAAAAACCACTACACATCTTGACCATGTTTGTCGTCAGCTTTCTCCAATATGACCATTATTAAAACCAAGTACTGTTCCAGGCTTACCTGTGATCTACACATGTGCTTGTGAATAGGGCTGCCACTAATGATTATTTTCATTGTCGACTAATCTGTCGATTATTTCTTCAATTAGTCGACTAATCATTTCATCGAAAAATGTGTTAAAATGTTGAAAAATGTTGGTCTGTCTCGCCCAAATCCCAAAATGATGTCATCTAATGTCTTGTTTCATACTCACGCCAAAGGGTTTTAGTTCACCGTCACAGGAGAGTGTGTAAAGCTGCCAATATTTGAACGTAAGAAGCTGCATTAAGAGTATTTTGGGGTACTTTTATAGTACTTTTCTATGAAAAATGACTCAAACCGATTAGTCGACTACTAAAATAGTCATCGATTATTTTAACAGTCGATTAGTCATCAATTAGTCGACTAATCGTGGCAGCCCTACTTGTAGGAGGAAGGTTCCTGTAAAGTTACCGGGCTCTAGATGTGACGTAATCGCTGCGCGTCCATTTTGACCGGGGGGGTAGGGGTGTAGGAATGTAGTTAGCTGTTAGCTGTTAGCGGTGTCTATAATAACTCAGTAACTCAATATACGGTCCATGAAAAAATTGTTTTTCCAGTGGATATCTTAGATACAACATGATTGAGCTAACAAAGCAGTTTTGTGTTGCTATGTGTGGTATTTATTCAGTTTTGGGAAATCACGAAGTCTAGAAAGCATCAGCTGACAGGGACAGCTAACAGCAGCAGCAAAGCTAACATCAGGACGTCATCTGTTAAAAGCCTCCTATTGTCGGATACGACATGAAACTACTCCAGTTAGCTCAATCATGTTGTAACTAAGACATCCGCTGGAAAAAAAAATTTTTTTCACGGACCGTTTATTGAGTTATTGAGTTAATACAGACACCGCTAATGGCTAACAGCTAACTACATCCATACACCCCTACGTCACCTCGGTCAAAATGGACGCGCAGCAATTACGTCACATCCAGAGCCCGGTAACTTTACAGGAACCTTCCTCCTACTCAGCCCTCTCAGTGGAAACATGGCGGTTGAGAAGGCCGGGCGAGTAGTAGTTCCTGCCCCCCAAATAGTACCAAGAACTTCTTCAGTGGAAATGGGCCTTTAGTAACTGGCCCTATTTAAGTTTAAACTGAATACCCCTGATCTACATGTAAATTATAGAGTGGAATTGTCCTTAAAAAGTTTAGCATGAGTTCTGACTTACTTTAGGGCTTTGGTGTAGTCTTTAGCATGGTAGTATTCTTCTCCCATCTGCACCACTGTGAAGGAAACAGAGATTGAGACACATATTAAGAGGAGTGAGACAAGGCTGGACACAACAAATGAAATACAAAGTACAACAGAAAATGGTCCTTGGGGGTTAAAAAAAAAATCAGAATAGGATACTTTGATGAGCATTATACCTCACTGTGATCACATAACATCAACAATAAATGCCAATTATTTTTATATCCTTCATGGTGCACCAAAGCCTCACAGATGCATGCAGGAGCTAACTAGCAATGCTTCAAGGGGGTAATACATTGATAATTAAACTCACTATGAAATACAAACAGCAGACACCAGTAGAAAATTGAAGTGCTTTGGATACTAATGAATTGAAACACTTGTCATCTTGCTGAAGGATCATTTGGAACCCCCTATAGGGCCACTGGAGGTATTTAAGGACCTGTGGAGATTATAAAGTGTAATGATACTCACTGAGGTGACTCTTCATTCGAGGACACTTGTACTTCTTAAACTGGGCGACAGCATTACTGAGAAGTGCTATTATCAGCTCCTGAGGGTGCAGAGATGGAAAGAAGCATGTTTTAATACGGCAGTACAGCAGCTTCAGGGGGCTTCTTTCAAAATGGAGCTGTGATGACAGAGGATCAATATTTCACAGCGGGAGGTGAATCTTTCTTAAGAGCATTTTTTTGCTCTAGGTGCTGAAAACTAAAAAACTAAAAACCCTCAAAAAAGACATTGTGGCAGATGGCAATGCAAACCACTATACAGAAACTGCACATAATTTCACAGGGGCTTTTCTTATCTTATTTTCTACAAACAAAAAACATCTGAATATTTGAAAGATGCTATAATCACATATAAATTACAGTACTAGTAGTTTTATGCTTAACAATTTCGGCCTTTAAGTAAATGACACAATGAAACTAATGTAGTGTATTCAGTGATACCCTTTTCCCACCAAAATGTGTGCATGTATGTGGGTTTTTGAAATGCAAGAAAGCCTGTTACAAATGCCAGTAGTCCAAAGCCATGTACAAGGCTCTGCAGCAGACGAGCATACCCTTCTGGTTTTTTTTCCTTGTGAGTCATATTCCGTCTAACAGACAGGCCAGGAAAATGGTTAGTAAACAGTAGAAAGCAGCATGGAGGCCAGTGAAATTGTTAGGGTGCTTACTTCTTTTTTTATATCTTTTAATTATTCAGTCTCTCTCTCGCAAACTCAGAAATGATTTAAGTTGGATTGATGTTCAGATGCTGCTTAGAAGTAGACTAACAGTATTTTTTGGCAGCTGGTCATTGCACCGCACTGGCAAAAAAGCTAAAATTAGCGCATCCACCTGGGTGTTGAACTCCCATCACTGCCAATCGAAACTGATCAAAGCTGGAACCAGTAAGTACCTGATAAATACCTGTGACTACTGCAGAGTCATTTGTCCCAGGAGTGAATGCTGATGGTAACCTTTATCATTACGTTCAAAAGCCAGATGTTAACAGGTGTTAGTGGGTTTTTTGTTGTTGCTTAAGTGTGAGTTCTTACAGAATGTGGTACATCTCTCTCTTTGATCTGCAGGGCCAGAATCCCACTCTTCTCTTTCTCAGCATCTGGAGGATCAATACCTGGAAAGACAACAAGCCATGTTTTACCCAGACATTTCAAACAGTGTCACAAACATTTCATTTATTATTATTAATGGTCAGGGGTGTCATGATGCTATGCTCAAAAATTTGTTGTCCGACCATTTCTAGCTAGACATCAGACAAACTGTGTGTGTGTGTGAGAACATACTCTGGTGTCCTTGTCTCCAAGGTCTCTGGCCATAGAAGTCCAGTCCCCCACTCTGGGTGTCCACTGGTTCGGAGGGGGGGTGGCTGACTCCAGCCTAGAACAACAAACCAATCCAATTAAACCATTACTGTGTGTTTTATGGGCAAGACTGTACAGACAAGCTTCCTTACACAAACTTTTATTCAGTCAGGTTTAAGGTAGTGATTGTTATTAATGTTGTTCTTCTTAATTTCTTAAGACTTTACTAAGAATTATTATAAAGTTAAGACAACTGCAGCAGCACTAACTGGTACTGCAACAGAAAACTGTGTTGTGACTTTCTTTACATAACAATTTCTGTCACTCTTCATATAAACAACAAAACTCTGAATGTCTTCCAAGGGAGAGTGTGTTCCAAATCGCATACCAACATAATTTTCATTAGCCTGGCATCACCTGACCAATTTGCAAATGCGAGTTTGTCTGAAACCTCTCAGTTCTTTTTTTTTTATTTAAAAGGGGCATTAAATTTAAAATGAAAAAATGCAATCATTTTAACTTCCCTTAAAATAATATAATATTGCACTGAGTGGAAGTGGAAATGTTAATTACATTTGTGATAAACAATTTTGATTCAGCGAAAGCTTTGACTGGTCACAGTCATGTGATCAATATAGTCAAGTGATGCTCGAGTATGTTTCCCTGTGAACAGTCTGCTGGTAATTGTTGATTTAGTATGCAGTGCGTTCGTGTGCGATTTTGAACACAGCCCACTGTCTGAAAGTGAGTGGCAATATCCCAGTATTCAAACCCTATCGTGTCTCCCCCCTCTCTATGACGGCTGGCTGTTTGCATCAGGTATGAATCATTTGGATTTCTAACATGGTCAGTATGAACCACTTCTTTTCTAGTATAACCTGGCCCTTAGATACGCATAACAGAGTAGCTGTAGCTTAATCACCTGACAAAGCTGCTGTGCCAGCTGTTTCCTGTCCTGGCTGTAACAGGCAGCTTGCTGGTAGTAGAAACCAGGGTTCTGTGTCTGGATGGCTGTCAGACCTAACTTTATTGCTTCATCAAACAGCTCACCAAATGACTGGAACCTTTTAGGAAGCAAACATGAAGAGACAGTTAAGGTTTGGGTTATGACATGTGGGCGTTATACAGTATAAGTACCGGTCTGCCTTTAGCAGGGATAAAGATTATGGTAGGTCCTAGTACAAAATGACTCTGATTATAACTGATGAGCGTGTCTCAGTCTCAATCTAACTTGTACAAAAATTATACCAACACAACTGAGGAAACACGACATACATCTAACAGGGATAAAGAGCAGACCAGGTGCATGGGTCTGTCATGCCGAGCCGGCCATCCTCAAAAATATTTATTACCTACAGCTTCATTGTTCTAGAAAAAAACAAGTTTTTTAAAGTAATGTTTTCAAACATGCAGCCCAGTAAATAAAGAGCTTACATCATTTCTCATGAATATATACAGTACATATTCTTAATTGAGGTTTAATCATTTCAACAAGTTGCACACAGGGTGTTAAAGGTAGTGTGTATCTCACTGTTTAGACATCCATGCTGCGTGCTCGAATGCCAGTTCAGCACTGCCGATCTTCTTCTTACACAGGTCAATGTGCTTCCTGAACTGGGCTATAGCATCTAGAGGAGTGTTATGCTGGAAACACAGACGACAGATCTAAAGGGACCAAAAACAGGAGAGAGATGTCAAAGAAGAAAGAGAGAAATGAAAAGTAGTTAATGGTCAGTAACTGGTTTAGGCTACCTCCTCAAGAAGAAGAAGACAGAAACTTTATTAATCCCTGTGAGGAAATTTAATTTTTTTCCCCACTCTGTTGTTGTATACACACAGGCCCAAAATCCACACACATGCACAAACAGGACCTACACACGCATTAAATGGAGAGATGTCAGGGATAGGGGGCTGCCCATGGACAAGCACCCCGAGCAGCTGGGGATTTGGTACCTTGCTCAGGGGAACCTTGGCAGTGCCCTGGAGGTGAACTGGCACCTCTCCAGCTACCAGTCCACGATCCATATTTGGTCTGGACGAGGACTTGAGCTGGTAACCCTCCAGTTCCCAACCAAAGTCCCTATGGACTAAGCTACTGCCACCCCAAAGGAATAATTTGGATCTTTTAAAGGGAAGCTGTATGAGGTACTTATTTATAGTCAGTGTATTAGCAACAGTAGATGGCGGTCAACACACCCACAGTTTGGACGAGAGGGCGGGACTGTCACAGAAGCTAAGGAATATACTGCTGTGGACACTGGGGTTAGCAAAACATATTTTAGCCATTTAATAAAATCAATATCAGTTTAAGTGTACGCTATATGGAGAATATTTTCACTGCCTTACCTTGCCGCACACAGCCCTTTCCAAACTAGAAGCCATCAGCAGCTTTAGTTCCCCATCTATGCTCTGCTCAAAGCCACCAAACTCCATTGACAAATACAATAATTTTAATTTTTAATAGTTTTTCTCAATGAAGTCTGGCTTTGAAGAGAGCAATATAACAGCTTCAACAATCCATCAGAAATCGCTGTCTGACAGCAAGGTAAAGAAGTGAAATTATTCTCAGTATAGACTACACTTAAACTGATATTAATTTTTTTGGGGTGGTTAAAATACATTTTGCTGCTGCGCCCGACAACAGCAGTACATTGTTTAGCTTTCCTGGCAATGCTCCTGCCTGCTTCTCCAAACTGTGAGAGGTGTGTGTGTCAAAGAGGAACTCCAAACAATGCCTGGACCTGATTCTCCAGAAACCGTCCAGTTCATTTGAGAAAACAGTTTGAGATACCTTGTCACTGGCCATAGTGTTGATCAGAAGAACATTTTCACCTAACAACTCCAAACAGACAGACAAAAATGTACCTTATAATTGATGAATCCAGCCATAGTTTTGATCTCCAACATATTGGTCTCATGGGCCCTCAGCTCATGAACAAGACTGTATGCAGTTCTGTAATATCTACAGACACAGATATACTTAATAAATAAGAGAAACAGCTAGAGTACGACATACAGGTCTACAAGTGCCTATTACTACCAGCAAGAAGAAACTAACTTTCTGATGCCAAAAAAGTGATATAAGAAGGTTCAATTTCATGGCACAGCAGTTGGTGTCCTTTGGTCTTTCAGAAACACAGAACAGTAGTTTGTTTCCTCTAATCATGACAGCAGCTAATGACCAATAACATCATTATTTCCAGACATTTGAATACATTTTCTTGAGATCTGACAGTATTTGTTTACTTCAGTACTGATGGAGAGGCACTGCTGCTGAGAATTTTATGTCTCATTAAGTCCCAACATGAGCCGATCACAACAAACAAGAGAGTATAATCTTATTCATTTGAGTCTAGAGGCTCAGACTTACTTGAGAGCATTCTGGGTGTCCTGCTTCAGCTCACTGAAGAAGGCAATTTTAAACTGGTGTCTGACAAACAGCAGCTGGGGACATTAGAAGACGGGAAAGAGATGAAGAAGAGGGGAGGAAGAGGATAGTGTGAGCATACAAAAGTACTTTTTCTGCCTTTCATCCAAAGTAGTTGAATTAGTGCACTCATCGAAACTAAAGCTGGAGTGCATTCATTGTTTTATTTGCTCTAATGGGGGTGGTGTGTGTGTGTGTTCTCCTACCTGATGTGTTGTCTTGTTGAGGAACTCTTTATGTGATTTGACTCGACGGATCTCAGTGTAGTAGTATGTCTGAGCATGTTCATAGAAAGCATTCTCCAACCTACAGAACCACAGGGAGGACTTCAGTTTAGTAAACATACAATGTTTGGAAAGGATCTCAATGTATTTATTTGCTGCAACTTTTAGAAATGCATTTGATTGATTTCCGTGTGAAGAATGTGCCACAGTAAAAAGGTTGTCAATGCCACAATAATAATTATAATGCATTTCCAATAATAGGAATGTAACAATACCAAAACTCCTTGATATGATAATACCACGATAAAAAGTCCATGATCTAATATTAATCACGATATCAAAAAACAAAGAAAATAATCAGAACTGGGAAAAATGTCCTTTCTTAAACTATAATTCTGTGTGTTTTTGCCATTTTCTTGTTGGGTATGAGACTGTCTCTGCGAGTCTGTCTTCTTGTCTAGTATGACTACGAACTCAGCTGTACAATCAGGGCTTGACATAAAGCTTTAAAAAATAAAATCAATAAAGATGTTTTATTACGATACAAAAAATACAATTAACAGTTAATCACAGAACAGATGTTTGACACAATGAACCGAATTCCACTATTATACATTTATCAACTAAACTCTTCAAACTTTAATCAGATTAAACTGGAAAGCCAAATAGTAGATGCCTTCTGGACCATTAGTTTATTAATTTCAAAATATCTCTCTATATCTATTAAAATATGTATCTATATGGCATTAGTGAATTGGTAACTACCTTATTATGTAGCCCACTAAGTGATCAGTGTGTGGCAGCACAAAGAGACTCTTGCCAGACAGATCACAGGCATTACAGAGAGCTGCTGCTCTCTCTGATGCTACCAGGTCCTCTCCTGCACAAACAAGAAAGTAAGTGAGGTTATGGCAGGTAACAGAAACTGGAAACTGACAGCAGTTTGGGTTGTGTTCAACAGTAAATGTAAATTTGTGAACTAATGCCTAAAGCTAGTTGGTTTAAAAGTTTGAAATTCATCAGATGTTTTTAGATAATCAGAAAACTGCACATTTTTTTAAGGTTTTCAGTACACATGGGACCCTTTTGTACTGCTGCCAGTCAGAAAGGGATAACACATGTGCATAACCTAATATGATTGAGTTAAGATGTTAACCTGGAGGTAGAGGAGTTTTCTTTTGGATTAGAACCACAGCCACCTTGGTGTTCCTTCCCTGCAGACTGGTCCTGCAGACAAACAAACACAACACAAGTGACTGCAAATGCAGTTTACCTCAGTTATTTTCCTGCTAGGGGTGTCAAGAGCTCATCTGCTGGATAGTGTCAGCTATATGAAGCCCTGTCCATTCCCAGTGCTTTTCTTGTTTATTTCAGGTATGACAGCTGTCAGAGATGCTTTCATTACTAAAGTTACTGAATACTCGAAGAAGTTCAGTAAAAATGTAATGAGAAACACTTACTATGTTGCAATAAGAGTCTTCTGGCAGAGCTGAATGATGTAGCATTTGTTATAAAGTTATTTATAAATGAAATAAATGAAGATGGATAATGGTATTTATGGCAGAGCTAACACCATGTTTTATTGAAACTGAAAAACAAATGCTGAAAAAACAAATGACAAGTTGTATCTGATGACAAAAACCAACCAGCAGAACAGACCTCCACATTTACAGTACATAAAAACAGTTTAATAAAATGTACCAGTCTAGCCTGAAGCATCTACCTGCTTGCTCACTGCAGGTAACCCAATAAAACTCCTTCCTGGGGCACCCAGTGACTCAGTAGGTAGAGCAGGCACCCCATGTACAAAGACAATGTCTTTGCCACAGAGGCCTTTGCTGCATGTTGTCCCCCCTCTGTCCCCCTTCATGCTTCTGACTGTCCTGTCATTAAAGGCCAAAAAGCCCCCCAAAATAATCTTAAACTGTTCTAAAGGGAAATAAAATGTACACCTACCTGACAATCTCCACTTTAGTTGCACATTCAGATTGCTTCTCTTTCCACTGTGGGTCATCCCAGTCCAGCTCGTAGAATAGAACAACCAGAGCTGGTACCAGGTTCAGATGTTTATTCATCCAACCTGTTTTCAGGATCCCTTTAGGAATGTACCACTCATAGGATGTTCGCTAGACAGATAGACAGAGAAGATTAACTGTTTAGAGGAAAAAGGTATACATACTGCACAGACTGCAGCATTGATCTCACATGATGACTTTCTAGATCTCTCTATCCACTGCTCACCTTAGTGCGACATTTGGGGTATTCATGATCTCCTGGGAGGACTTTGAAAGAGATAGGAACTCTGTCAGCTCTCCGGTTGGCGCAGAAGGCGTCCCAAATGGCCCGGTGCACAGCATTGTACACCACATCCAGACCGGTGAGCGCCACGAAGGCCATTGGCCGACAACAAAGCTCTGGAGGAAGTTCCCACTGGGAACCTGCCATTGTGATAGTTTAACAGTGGATACACCTACACAGGACAGGACAATGTTACTACACCAGTAACATCTTTAAAGGAAATATATTTTCTGAGATTCTCCTGCTGTGCTACTACCCTAGTACTACAAGGTTATAATGTGTCCTTAATGAGAGATAACAGTCAGAAACAGTCAGCTCCCAGCATCTTTTAGAAAAGATTTAATTATTAATTATTAATAATTATTATTTTTGACCCATTTAATGGTTTGGGACCGGCCTCTATTGCAGACTTTATAATTTTATAGTCCCTCACAAGCAATCAAATCTTTTCTGCTGGGATTCAAAATATACACACTTATATGCAAAAGAAAAAGGCATTGCAGCTTTTATTAACTATTCTCTAAAATTATGGAATATCCTTCCAAAAGCTATGAGATGCGAGCTTGGTGAACATTTTTAAGTGACAGCTGAAACCCTATTCATTTTGTCTGGCTTTTATTTAATGTAGTTATTCTTATCGTTTTCTGTTAATTTTTGCTATTCTTGCTGCTCTCTGTGCTTTTTTCGTTCGCTTTTATATTTCGTTCGTATCAACTGTCTTTTTATTGTCTCATCTCACAGTCCTTTAAGCTTTTGTGTTGCATCTTCTAATAGGGATTTTCTCTCAGTGTTTTTAAGGATTTCTGTTTCTACATTTTGGGGCCAAATTGAACAATGTGTTTATACATCTAGTTCGACTATATTACACTTCTTGACATAAAATGTATTCCGTGCAGGAAGACAGCGAGGTGTGAGTGAGTGATTACAACACAAAGTCCTCATCAAACCACCAAGCATTAACAGACAGAGCCTCTGTGGATGTCGCCGTACAGGTCACAAGACTTGCAGCTCAGCAGAGTTGAGCTAAGTAGCTGCCAACAGTGACAGCTCAGTTGTTTACCTCCTACAGACTGGAGCTCGATTGTTTATCTCCCACTAGAGGGTTTCTAGATTTCTCAGTTAGCACATCTTGTGCATATACAAATTAACCGTAGTTAACGTTACATACAAACGGAGGTGGCACATTAACGTTACATTTTTATGCTAGCTAGCACTGTAGACGTACATAAACCGTTAGGACGAAAGCGGAAGTGAGATAAGCTAGTTTGGCTAAAGCTACTGGCCTTAATAAAACGGATACATTGAACAACAACATACCTCAGTGGCATAACTTCAGGTGAATCGGTATAGTGCAAGCTCCAGCTAGCTTGGTTGAGTAAGCTAGCTGCTTCATGGGCTGTTAGTAGACCAATGGGACGGTTCTACCAAGGTTAATAGTTAACGTTAGCTAGCAGAGTGGGCGAGGTTGTGAATTTATCTAACGTTAATTCAGTGAGAAACCGACAGTGAACTATTAGTTTTTGCCTCCCTGGCCTCGTTTCAGCCACGTCCCACCGCTGGCCACCGTCCCACAGCTAGTCACTAGCGTGTCAAACTCGACAGGAGCACAAAATAATAGCTAATGTAGCAGCTGTTGCTGAAGCAGCAACAAACTAGCTAGTTAGTCATCAGCGGCGGAACTTGAACGACACTTCCGGTTTTACTTTTCAAAATAAAGGGGACACACTAATAGTGAAAACGTACTGTAATTATTTTGTTTCCATAACATGTCTGTCAGACTAGTGGAAGAAAATGTCCAAAATACACATTTAGGTGTTTATTTTAGCTCAGATTTCTGTTCTGGAATTTTAAACAAAAAGTGCACATTTAATGCCTTATTTACATACCAGTATTTAAACATGACATTTCAGAAAGCTTGTAATACAAAAACAACTTTAATGGTGATATCTGTTTGGGGTTTTTTGTACCCCATTCACATGTAGTGTCTTATTTTCTTTGTCAAAAAGTCCATAATTTTCTGATTAATGGAGTGATAAAAAGAGAAATCCAAGAACCTCTCTGTAAGACCTTTGACTAATAATATGTAAACAAGAATTTTGAACCTGACGTCATCCACTGTTCAGATTTCTGTTCTGGAAATGTATGCAAATGAGTTCATATTTAATCAGATAATATTTCATTTGTATATTTAAACATACAATTTCAGAAAACTTGTTATACAAACAATAATTGTCTAATGTAAGTAATCAGCTGAGGAAGTTTCATGGTGATATCTATTAAATATTAAATATTAAAATATTTTAGCCTACTCACCTGTGTGTCTCCCCTGAGGTGTTACCTCACAAACTACATTATTGTTGAATGATTACATACATTATCTTTTAACAAGATAGGCATATGATGAAAAATAAATGCCAATAATAATGACAATCATAATCATAACCATAGTAATGGTAATAATCCTGTCTAGCCTCATGGCATCCTAAAAAATACAAAGCAGTCTGAACGTCTATGACCTTAAATTCAGCCTTTGATACCTGTTACAGCACATCCTTTGTGCTGTACGTGAGGAGATGTTAGACAATGTCAAAGTGGGGGACAATAACTATATCTGGCATGCTATCATATTCGTAGGATAACAGTATATCTATGTGATATGTCAGTATTGCATTTAACATAAAACAGTCTAATAACATTTAATTCTAGCTTGTGTTAGGTTGCCAAATAAGCTTCATGAGCCATTTTCTAGGACCACTAGATGGCACTCTCTGTTTATGAAAGGGTTAAAAGCACACTGAATTGCCATGCCATTCCTTGAGCTTTTTTCATTATACTAAGAGCATCATCTTGAGGGGTCTACAATACAACTAATGGTTCATGAAGCTTCATGGAAATCATTAGTGTTAGGCGGAATTGGCTGGTTGCATTATTGATGATGACTTCTTGAAGGCAAAGTGCACCATGATGGATTGATTCCTGTGTGGGCAGAACACATGACATTATTACTAAATACTAGCAACATGGGATCTCCACATATAAGCCAACCTGGAGATTCAGAACAGTGCCTTAACTGGCAGTGATTCAGTGAGCTCTGGAGAGATGAGATCTGGAGCACAAAACGTGGTTATAAATAAAGATTTTAATGAGATGCAGCAGCTATGTCTCAGTATAGGCACTTCTTAGGCGCTGCAGGTTTCTTTTATTTTCTGTGCAGGGAAGAATGGCAGGGACAGAGCTTGTGCTCGCTCACATGGATAAAAAGGAGAGGGTGCCAGTGATGGATGCAGTGATGACTATAAAGACTAGTCTAATAAATAGAAGTTGAGAAATAACCAGGTGAAGAACTTAACTGAACAAACAAGTTTTGAGGACTCAACCATACATAACAGCATGATTGATATTATAGTCATTAGTCTTAAACTGGTGGCCAATCCCAGTGACTGATCTTCTTATAGGCATCATAGGAGGTCAACGAAGGCACCAACTAGGGGGAAGGTGGCAAAATTGTACTAAAATTTAAATGCAAGACTTGCATTTTTTACTGATTTAAGTTAAAGATCGAAGATTTCTTTGTGCACTCAGTAGATGTCTTTCCCTGAAGATTTGTTAAATTCCATGTTAGTGAGCACTTCTCCTTTTCCAAGATTATCCATCCACCTGACAGGTGTGACATATCAAGATGCTGATTTCAGAGCATCATTACTACATAGGTGTAGCCTACCTTTGGATAGTCACAGTAAAAGGTCACTCTAAAATGTTCAGTGTTATAACATTATACAATGTCACAGATGTCTCAAGTTTTGAGGGAGCGTGCCATTGGCATACTGACTGCAGGAACGTCCACTAGAACTTTTGTCTTTAATGTTCATTTCATTACCACAAGCAGTGTTGCTTTGGCAGTACATCCAACCGGCCTCACAACTGCAGACACCATGTAACCACACCAGCTCAGGACCTCCACATCCAGCATCCTTACCTGCAAGATTGTCTGAGACCAGCCACCTGAACAGCTGAGGCAATAATTGGTTTGTACAACAGAAGAATTTCTGCACAAACCACGAGAAACCATCACAGTGAAGCTCATCTCCATGATGGTCGTCCTCACTAGGGTCTTGACCTGACAGCAGTTCGTCATCATAACCAACTTGCGCTGTTGTGAGGCTGATTGGATGTACCGCCAAATTCATGGAAAAGCCATTTGAGATGGCTTATAGTAGCGAAATGAACCAAAAGTTTGACATCTGTGTCCTTATCAAACTGCACATTTTAGACTGGCCTTTTATTATGACCATCCCAAGATGCACCTGTGTAGTAAATGATGCTGTTTAATCAGCATCTTAATATGCCACACCTGTCAGGTGGATGCTTTATCTTGGAGAAGCACTCATTAACACAGATTTTAAAAAATTTGTGACCAAGCTTTGACAGAAATATATCTGTTGAGTGCATGAGAAAAGTCTATTCAGAAAAAAAATGTTTAGTATATATGGATAAACGGAGTCATTTCAGGGGGTTAAAGTAAATGTCAAGAAGGATGTTTTTAGGACAGAATAGAACAGGAAAAAGCCACAAGCTTTTCAGTAGATCCTCTGATAGAGTTTTTATCTGATGTGAGCATTTCTCTGCTCAAATTGCCCAAAGCACTTAGTGTCCCCAGTGTGCCTCTGAAAGAACATATAATTCATATGGAACTGATATCAACATATACCATACAAACCTATAGGGTGTAGATTGGAAGTAAGGACACTGACCTCATCTGTAAATAGTTGAGTTTTTATTTCTTCCTTTCTTTCTTTTAATGTATGTATTTTCCTGGTGGGACAAAGCTTCCATAAGAGATGAAACACAGACAGAAACTATTTGATTTGGTCTTAAACAGCAGAAAAGGTTAAAGTTAAGATTTCATAGGGTACAGGGTTATGTTTTCAGAAAATGCAAAAAAAAACAACTTCATACCACGTGGAAAATCATTTGTTAAAATAACTGTATTGTAAAATATTGTGTGGGAGGAGGGTGAGACCTATAAATAAAACAGCCTATCCCAGTCCATGTGAAGCTGCGTGGAGCTCAGCTGACTGGATAAACAAAGGTTAAATTCAAATTTGCAGCAGGAGCAGCCTATGGAGCAGACAGACAGACAGGTGCCTCCTAGCTTCCTGTCGTTCTGTCCTCCTCAGCAGACAGACAGACAGACAGATGCCTCCTAGATTCCTGTCGTTCTGTCCTCCTCAGCAGACAGACAGCCGCATCGTCCTGCTCCGGCCAGAGGACACGGAGAAGGCTGCAGCCATGGGACAGCATCTCCCCATCAGGAGCACCGGAGAGGACGGGGCGGTGTCCCTGCCTGACTGAAGGTGAGTATCCTGGATGATGCCTCTGTTCTGTGGTGTTTTGGGACCAGTTGGTCTTAATATACCGGTTCAGTATTTAACCTTCAGGATTCAGATAAGGTCTCACTGTGTGATCAGACGGCTTTGCTCTGGGTGATGGCAGCGTGCTCTCAGAGATGAAAATGACGGTGTGGTTTGGGTGTTATTGACTGGGTGGGGAAGATGATGCGGTGAATCAGCGTTACTGTAGGTGCCGGTACATTATAGACCTGACATACGTCGTCCCGTATCCTGCATATAAAATGACACGCCAAAGTCCATTGAAGAAACTCGCTCATTTGTATGATTGTGACTTTTCGGATGTACACTTATTAAATAAAATTAAACCAAAGATATTTCTGAAATGTATGGAGGCCACTGGTGAATTCGGTTTCATTTGATCCACCAATTTCCACTAATTCCAACGTTGTAAACTTTAAAACATGTTCCACCAAAACACAACACGCCTCGCGTGACCAGGTGCAAACAGCGTGCTACTACGTGTTTAAAGTAGAGTAAATTACACAGGGATATGATGATTAATGGACTCTGTGTGAGCCGAATTGAAGAGAAGCGCTATGTGATTGAATAAAAGTATTCAGACACTTTTTAAGACTTTGGGAGCTACAGACAAGTAAAGCCGCTGAGAGTGATTAATAATATAGAATGGGAGGACGATACCTTTACCATCAACTGTTAATAAAGACCAGCAGCAAGGAAGGAGTGGCGCGGCTGATGCTGTGGGGGGGGGGGGACAACACTGAAGCAGGCCCATTAATGACCTCTGAATAAGGTTGTGGATTCTCATTGGCAGTCATCCGTGTTTATAACATGGACAGTTCAGGAATGTAGACTAACCAGCCTCAGTCAGGGGAATAACTGCAAAGTTCCCAGCGATCCCACGGAAAGTTGATAACAATCAGATGCCACTTGCTATAGCCTAACTATTTCTGTCATCAGCTGTGATGTGGAAAAAGTGACCAGATCAGTTGTGTTTATAAAAGCACTGTTTCACACACACACACACACACACACACACACACACACACACACACACCTTTCTATCGTATCTGTCTATCTATCTATCTAGATAGTATATACTGTATATATGTGTGTGTGTGTGTGTGTGTGTGTGTGTGTGTGTGTGCATTTTAGGTGGTAGCATCCATACTTTGGGAGTTCCCAAAGGAGTCAGTCAAAGAGCACGTGCAACACATCTTACAAGACAAGCTGATAGTTGATAGTTTCATTGAGCCGAACAAGGAAGCAAGGGATTCAATTCTCCTAATGGACCACTTAGGTCGTCTGAACAGTCACTGGTTGTTCCTTACACTTGCTACCCTTTTCAAGCTGTTGCACCCAGCTTATGGAATGCTCTCCCTTTATCACTGTGATCCCTAGTTGCACACACAAATGTTAAGAAGTAATTAATAACAAAAATAAAACGTGCAGATGGATCTTAAGGCCTAATTGTATGGCACTTCAGTTAAGGGAAAAGGTATAGGATAAATGCATATATTTTAGTGATGTAATGTTTCCCAAATGTATGGTTCGGTTCAGTGCCACACAGTGGTGTCACTGTTAGGTACGTTTTTTCAATATAGCAAATAAGTAGGAATGCCAAAGAAAATTCCTGGATTTTTAACATTTTTAACTCACATCATAAAGTATGATGGGTTTTTATAGTACAGTATACTGCCTGTCACATGAGCTGCCTTGTTGAGCACAGTGGCACTGAGACCATTATATTAAACAAAGTTTTAGTTTTTTATTTTATTTTCCAAATGTACTGGGATTAGTTCAAATAATACCTACCTGCTAATTCCTGTTTGATTGTGAGTGGTCTGGAGGCAACCCATGCTATCTGGAGAATATCCACCTCCTATGCATTGAGCGACATGCAATGAAAAAACACAGCTATAGAATATTTTGTGGTATCAGTCAGCCAGAGATGCATTGATTTTGGACTGTTTTTGGACTCTTTTGCATGTGTTTTGAAATGCAGGAACCCACACAAACACAGGAAGGACAAGGGGGGACATTCAGACCAGTCGTGCACGCAGTCCTGAACAGTAAGGCAAGGAAAACAAATTACATACTGTTAGTCTGAGGTGATTCACTCTCTTAAGGTGTGAAGGATCAGGAAAACATTTAAAGGAATCTGAGATGGATGTATGTATGTATGAAAGTATGGATTCCCTTTGTCCCTGTAAATTAGAGGCATGGTGGTAATAAAAGTCGGGATGAAGATGGTAAAATTAAAGCTGATGCTAATCTGCTGATGTATTGACTGTCATGGTGATTAGAGATATGAGTGGTGTTTTTAAGAAAATCATGAGGCTGACGAAGTAAATGTTTTTACTTTTATGTGTCTTAAATAGCACTAAACGTGGAAAGTTTAGCATCACTTCACACTTCAGATTGACAAATATTACTGGAGTGTGATTGTGCATTGACTTTCATTAAGACAGATCTTTTGGACAGTTAAAACCTTGGAACAGACTGGAATCTTGGTTCAGTATTTTAGTGTCGTATTTATTGCCTGGCAGGCTTTATTGCCCTTTCCATTAGGTGATTTCAGTAGCACAAAGGAGAGAGCAGAGTGGACATGCCCATTAATAGCAACAGCCTTCTACAAACATACAGGAAGTAATCAAACCAGGGGAACCTTAAATATCCAAAAGCACCCCAGTAAATACTTATTAAAGTCACTTGATCCATATTTGTGACTTAAATGAATAAAATTAACTTGGCATGACTTCTTTTGTTAAGGTTATAATGTGACTTTTAATAGCTTGAGCTTAACACATACAGAGGTGTGATGGAACAGAAACTTTTAATTAACATTTCAGTTTGATAATTCACATTCACTGTAAAGGTTTGCTGCATCACTACAGCCAGTGGTGTTCATATAAAAAATTCAGTCACCCTGCCCTCCCTTCTCTCTGTCATGACGCATGCGAACTATAATAGATCCCCGTGATGTCAGAGTTTTCCGAAGTAATGATACCTTCACAAACACACACACACACACACACAGTACCACACATTTCTCATCTCTCCATCGCGGTACCTCTTTTTCTTTATTTTTTATGAGAGTATATGCTGAGCGACACAATTCAGTCGTAAAGCACTGAACACGCATATACACACGTCACTGGGAGACAACCCTGTCGAGGTCATGATGATGCTGAGTCATCTCTCTGCTTCTTTCAGCTGTGTGTCTCTTTAAGCTGTGAGTGTGTGTAAGGGAGAGACTCTCAGCATCACACCTATCTGTGTCCTCTGGCATCTGTATCTTCTGTATCATCTCTGTCTTCACATCCATGGTCATCGATTAGATATAACAGGAAGTGATGCTTTACACATCTCTTGTAGTTTTGTGGTATTCATGTAGAGGTGATGGGTAATTTGTTGCAAGTGAGGACAGCAGGATAACAGTGTGGTTTTAGTGGTACTGAGTAGCTTTAATGCATGACAGGAAACATCCTCGGTTGCTGCTGTTATGTATCATTATTATGTCTTTGTGAGAGCAACAACTGTGGTGGGGGCATTATGTTTTCAGGTTGTCAGTCCATCCATCAATACGTATGTATGTATGTATGTATGTATGTATGTATGTACATCCATCTGTTAATCTATCCGTCCCATTCTCATGATTACAATATCTCAAGGACGCCTTGAGGGAATTTCTTCAAATTTGGCACAAAGGTCCATTTGGACTCAGTGATGAACTGACTGGATTTTGGTGATCAAAGGTCAGGGTTTCTGTGACCTTGTCTGTCTCTTTCTTCTAAACGTGATATGTCAAGGATACCTTTTGGGAATGTTTTTTCAAGTTTCGTGTGACGAGAGAAAAATGTCTATCGTTTAATATTTTGCTCTATCATTTATATCACTGTGACGCAAAATACACTTTTTACAGCAATATTTTTCGTCAGTTGGAGTCTGTCCATCTTTTGCACGGATCACATTGATGAATTACTCTTTTTGGCTTTTTAATTCGCGAAGCTTTTACGGCACTTACAGTAACATAACAAGTTTATATAACTCCGCTGCCTGTCTCTAAAATGTGCTATATCATGATATGTATCGTTATCAGGATATGAAATGACCTATATCGTGATATGAGATTTTGGTCATATCGCCCAGCCCCACTCGGACTCAACAATGAACTGATTACATTTTGCTGGCCATAGGTCACTGTAACCATACGAAAGATGCATTTGATCATAACTCAAGAATTCATATGCTAATTTTGACAACATTCACACAAAATGATGAAGTGATGAGTAATTTTATATCGAAAAAGATCGAAGGTTACCATCACTGTGACATCATAATGTTCTGCAAAAACACTTTTCTGGCCACTATTCAGTGTCATATCTTAGGAACAGAAGGAGAGACATTTGGTCAGATACTGAACTGGTGACTCTAATCTTGAAACTGTACTGATTGTATAGATCTTCTGTGTATGAAGCATCCATGTTTTCACAGACATGGATGTAAACTGTAAGTACAACTTGACTGGTTCATGGAGGCGGTAATTCTGTTATACAATTTAGGCAAGTGACCGATAGAATAGTTTTAAATGGGGTTTTAATTGCACTTAGTTCGAGAGGCTGCGATGTGGGGTTAGCCCCACACTGACAATTAGGGATTTTCAATCGGCACTTTTGGCCATGCCAAGTCAAACCATGCCTTGTTGATTTATGTTTCCATTACCAGTTTAAATGTGCCAAGTAGCTCCTAAGAAGGAGGAAAGTCAGGTCAAAGCTTGCCCTACTACTTCCATGTGGGTTGGGTGATGTCGATCGGGCTTTGTCAACATTCAGTGACAATACAGCGACATGTCTAAAAAGCCTCTGCTGCTTTTGCCAGACAGCAGATGCTCCATTAATTTCAACTGTGTAAGCAATAAGCAGTAGTGCCAAGCAAAACTGCAACAACAGCCTTGAAATCCATGATGATAGGTAGCTGGCTACCAAAAATCCTGGTACAGTGCAATACTAAGAAGTGCTAAAGAGGGCACTGCCTTTAAATGTCACCGACTCAAGACAAATGCATCATCATTAAAGACATAGCTTCAAGCAGCTAGCCTGAGAGGTGCAAATCCCTGCTGAACTGGGCTGACACGCCGAGACAGCATATGTGTAAAAAGGGCTGACAGTATGTCAAATGCCTTGAGTGTGAGAAAACGACAATATGCATGACCAAAGCCTTTGGTTAATTTGTCAGCTGAATTGTTTTCTGAAGTATTTTGCACCTGGTGATTATTGAGCATTAACAGCTGTGCTAACGGTCGTGCTGATGAAAGACAGCTTGATTTGCAGTAAAGTACAACTGTTGGCTGGAATCAAGTGCTGTCAAAAACCTGGAGACTCCGTGTTCTGAGCTAGTGTGAACCAAGACCGCAATGCTCTGTATTTTTTATACTGTCACAGCAATGCCTTACCACTCCACTCCTTCAAATGGTTACCCTCCACAATAAAAGACCAGCTTAAATTACTCAGAGCATTTAGAAATAACTAAACAATATAACATACACAATACATACTTTCAAAACTTAGCATGTAGTCCTTGGCTCACCTTTTTCTGAGCCCTCTCCTTTTTTGTTCAGTCTCTGTGCAGTACTGATGTTGAGTCTTAGAGCTCCAGGTGCCCAAGGACGGTGACAATAAGTTTGTCCTCCATTTATAATTCTAGGTGATGTTTTTCTCATGCAACTTGAAAATTTTCAACTTGTGTGAAACCGGAAATAGTGTGAATTTTGCATCATTTGCATCGCTTGGTGTGAATTCGCATCTATTCGTGTCTCTGCATTGACTTTTTTTTAGTAACATTTTTATTTAAAGCTGCTACAAGGAACTTTTAACTGGATACGCAAAAGTCTCTCATTTCTGCTGATGTCTCTGCGTGACCTACAACAGCAAATGAGACCATCAGTGTGAAGATAAGCTAATTCTATATAGTGTATATCCATACCTTTAGGAAACTGTCTCCGGGTTCGCCCCAGGTTGCTTCCAGGACAAAACAATTTACGGCACTCAGATGGCACACGTCATCTTACCTAGCTGCTTACATTTATAAATAGTCGCTATTCTTCCTCCTCCACCCGACGTCCGCGGGGAGTTAAAATAGCAGCAATCATCGGGTAAAAGTTCTGTGAAAGCACTGGACTCACCAACAGTCAGCAACGTCTCAGTCAAATCCAATCCTTGGGAAGTCAGGAAATCCTTCAGGATACACGTTTTGTTTGCGATCTAGCATTTACCAGCCCAATCCTGGCAGGAGCTGGCGGGTCCATGGCGTCAGCTGACCGGGGAGCCACACACAGAGGCCACAGGTTGAGCAGATTCACCCTGCGCCAGCGGGGACGAGCAGAGCAGGGGCCGCGGGGCTGGAACACCTCATCCGGGCCGATGACAGGTACCAGCCAGGCGCCGACAGGGTCTAGCGAGTGCCGAGAAATAAGAGGCGAGGCACCGCTCCATACTCAGTCCAAGAAGCCGTGGAAGTGCTCGCCAAACAGGCTTTCATCCTTACTAGCCAACCGCTGTGTTTACTCCGGTGGCAGTGGCGCTTATGCTGAAGAGGTGGAGCTGGGGTGCGGCAGAGGTGAGCTGGGATCCCTGATAGGAGCGGGGGCAAAGTTTTCCCGTCTTGTTGTTTCATTCATCCCCAAAACAAACACATGCACGAGCCAGGTAAGCATCTTTATGACAATACGCGTTAGAGATCATGGGAAATGTAGGCTTCATTCAAGCAAAACACTACTGCTTTTGTCCACAGGGTCGCCAAAATCAACTCAAAATGAAAGTTCCTTGTAGGGGCTTTAATGTTAAAGCATGAAATGCTCACTTTGTGTTTGCTGTGAACACACCATAGGATAGTAATATGATAATGCAGAGTTGAGTGACTGAGCAAGGTTTGTGTTGGTGGAGGCGTGTAACTTTAGGTATTGATGAGACAATGAGATCTGGTTCATGAAGTCCAGTTTGAGTGAAAGACCCATAAGTGTGAGGCTTTATTAGAAACCAGCACACTGCAGTTTTATTATTCCCTGATCTTACTACTGGCAAGTTGTTACAGTGACAATCATTTTATTTTGTCACAGCGATCGCAAACTGGGCGGACTCCATTTTTGTTACAAAGTAATCTACTAGAAATGTGTGCTTCCAATTTGATTGGTCAGAGCAGCACCTTGCCAGATGTTGTTGCACTGTATTGAGCCAGATTAAATTTTTTTGATGGATGACGCTGTATTTTTAGCTGGAGCCCTTTGCTTTTGGCACCCCTGCTGCATCAACAGCATCAAATGAATGAGGAGTCTGTGTGTTTTTACACAGTGCTGTCGTCTGTCTGAAAGTAGTCTTTAGTTTTAATGAATACAGCTCTCCACACAAGGAGTTGAAAGCATAACTGCAACATGAAATTAATTTCTCATTAAAATGTGCTTTCTTCCAACTTCCTTAATTGTATATTGGGCTGTGAGTGCTGTCAAAACTCTTTGGAGTGCACACAGCAGTCCTGTGTCTGAAGAGACAGTGTAACACTGACAGAGGACTGCAGCTGCTGCTGTTATGCTTCTGATGTGTTGCTTTTGCTTCACGGTCGATCTAGACAAGGTGTTTGTGTTGTTCCTCCTACAAACAAGTACAAATGAGAACAGTGTGTGTGCCGTGACTCACTCAGTTGTTAAATGCATTTGGCTAATGGACATTTAGTCAAGTATTTCTAAGGAGAGTCATTTTAGTTCATCCTTAAATGTAAAAAATAAAACAAATATGTCTTTTTTACACTCTGTACACAGAGTAAGATGCTATGCTGTGTGTGTATTTGTGTGCTGCTCTTAGGGGTCAAGAGCAGGTCAATCACATGGTTGTTTGTGTGTGTGTCTGGGTTTGTGTGTAAGTGTGGTTGTGTGTGTGTGAGCCCTTACTATCTTAAAGAAAACAGTAAACTGTGGTTGACAGCAGGAACACCTGGATGCATAATGTATCTTTACTAAATGGTTCTATGTAACAGCAATAATATCACATGTTGCTGACAATGTGTAAATGAAATTGGTGTTACAACAGCAGGCCGACGCTTGCCTAATTTTATATAATCATCGTTTGAAAAATAAGGTGATAGGGGAACTTTGGCAAGCGAAGCAAACACAGTCCAGTTAAGAGTAGGGGAAGGTTTTGGTCACGGTCAGATAAGAAGATGAAAACTTGTTGTCATGACTTGGGACTTGAGGGAAAATATATCTCCACCCTTAGAAATTTTCCACTACTAATTCAATGTCACACTACCACCATTTATGTTCTATATATAGTCTTTCTTTTCCACAGAAACCCTTCATGGTGGGACAAAACACTTTGATTACGATTCTTCCATAATTGTAATAATTGCATTTCATTTCACTTATTTTAAAGAAAATAAGAAAACATTTTCCATATAAAAAAATATATAAAAATATCAACTCAGGCATAAATTAGATAAACTAAACAGATAAAGTATTCTTCCACTTGTGTATCCTTCCGCTCCCTGGTGTATTTGGTCTAAGCAAACAGAGGGAACAGAGATTAAACTGGTACTAAAAATGGGGTTTGGGGAGGAGATGGGATTTTTATGTGGTTTATGTTGTAAAAACACAGATGAGAGCTCTGTGAATAAAGATCTTCTAAGTGTGTGTTTGAACATAAACAGGAAGTATATGTATGTTTATACAACAGTTAGTTCCGGCCCTGCAATCTGATTGGTCGAGAGACAGTAAAACCATGATGATATTGGAGTACAACATCACGATTATTTCACTGTGTATGTATCGTAAAATGCTTAAATTATCTATTTTGTCCTCATTTTTCAACATTTCTTAATCAGCCTTGCTTATTTAACTGTTGAACTGTTGTATAAAAGCAATACAAGTATATGTATGTATATATTAGGGATGGGCAAGTTAACGTGGACAATTATTTGGTAGCACTTTATAATACAGCCCGTGTCTTACGGCGTAACTTCCCGTGTCTTACGGCGTAACTCCTCTAAGACCTGCCGGGGTCTTACAGTGGAACTGCTACTGTCTTATGCTGTCACTCCCAGTGTCTTATAATGGAACTTCATGCGTCTTACCTTGCACTTACTGGGACTTCCCGGGTGACTCTCTGACATCTACCATGACATTTTGGGGGAGCCTATATGGTTTAATTTCACTTATGACTTACAGTGTAACTCGCTATGTCTTACAGTAAAACGTCTTACAGTCCAACTCCTTTTGTCTTACCATGTAGGCCTACTTATTAAAACTTATAACTATAAAATCAGATATGATTTACAGTTTTAAAATACACGAAAATCATACTGCAATATGTAACCTGTTTAATCACACAATGACAACTTCAGAGTTATAAAATATCTTTATTCTTTACCACGCAGACACCTGGTACTTACATGCTAAGTGCCCAAGACTTCCTGTAAGTACCAGGGACCGGGCTGTATTGTAAAGTGCACACTGTTCACCCTTCCTTACCATGCAGGTACCTGGTACTTACACTCTAAGCACCGAGACTTCTGCTGTACCTACCAGGGACTTTCCCTGTAATTACCAGAGACCTACACTGTACTTATCAGGGAGCGGGCTGTATTATAAATTGCACACTGTTCACCCTTCCTTACCATGCAGGTACCTAGTACTTACACTCTAAGCACCCGAGACTTCTGCTGTACCTACCAGGGACTTTCCCTGTAATTACCAGAGACCTACACTGTACTTATCAGGGAGCGGGCTGTATTATAAATTGCACACTGTTCACCCTTCCTTACCATGCAGGTACCTGGTACTTACACTCTAAGCACCCGAGACTTCTGCTGTACCTACCAGGGACTTTCCCTGTAATTACCAGAGACCTACACTGTACTTATCAGGGAGCGGGCTGTATTATAAATTGCACACTGTTCACCCTTCCTTACCATGCAGGTACCTGGTACTTACACTCTAAGCACCGAGACTTCTGCTGTACCTACAGGGACTTTCCTGTAATTACCAGAGACCTACACTGTACTTATCAGGGAGCGGGCTGTATTATAAATTGCACACTGTTCACCCTTCCTTACCATGCAGGTACCTGGTACCAGGCAAAGTGCATACTGGTAAATAAACAGTCTCGGGTGCTTAGAGTGTAAGTACCAGGTACCTGCATGGTAAGGAAGGGTGAACAGTGTGCAATTTATAATACAGCCCGCTCCCTGATAAGTACAGTGTAGGTCTCTGGTAATTACAGGGAAAGTCCCTGGTAGGTACAGCAGAAGTCTCGGGTGCTTAGAGTGTAAGTACTAGGTACCTGCATGGTAAGGAAGGGTGAACAGTGTGCACTTTACAATACAGCCCGGTCCCTGGTACTTACAGGGGAAGTCTTGGGCACTTAGCATGTAAGTACCAGGTGTCTGCGTGGTAAAGAATAAAGATATTTTATAACTCTGAAGTTGTCATTGTGTGATTAAACAGGTTACATATTGCAGTATGATTTTCGTGTATTTTAAAACTGTAAATCATATCTGATTTTATAGTTATAAGTTTTAATAAGTAGGCCTACATGGTAAGACATCAGGAGTTGGACTGTAAGACGTTTTACTGTAAGACATAGCGAGTTACACTGTAAGTCATAAGTGAAACTAAACCATATGGGCTCCCCCAAAATGTCATGGTAGATGTCAGAGAGTCACCCGGGAAGTCCCAGTAAGTGCAAGGTAAGACGCATGAAGTTCCATTATAAGACACTGGGAGTGACAGCATAAGACAGTAGCAGTTCCACTGTAAGACCCCGGCAGGTCTACTGTAAGACAAGCGAAACTACACAACAGGTTCCTCTAAAATGCCATGTAGATGTCAGAGAGTTACCATGAAAGTCCCAATAAGTATATGGTAAGACACGGGAAGTTATGCCGTAAGACACGGGGAGTTTCTTAATCAGCCTTGCTTATTTAACTGTTGAACTGTTGTATAAAAGCAATACAAGTATATGTATGTATATATTAGGGATGGGCAAGTTAACGTGGACAATTATTTTATCGCGCATTAACGCAGTTTTTTTTTATTAGTATGATTATTTTGAAAGTTCATTGCTCACTGGCACGGAATACACATACAGACAAACCATGGGTCACAGGAAGGGTGGGATCTTGATCAATACTGGCTTGGGATGGACGTCATCACACGTCTCAACCAATGAGAGCATTTGGGGTGTGCCTAAGACTGCCCAGCGCTCACATGAACCGGAACAGAGAAGAACTGGTGGGGACAGAAGAATGGAGAAAGGTACTTAACTCTTACATGGACATTTTAATTTTAAATCTCTTCCAGACAGCGGAGCTGATAGAACCAAAGTTATTTGTAACCACTGCAAAGTTTAATTTTCTTATCACCGGAGTACTTCGAGTCTGAAGTATTGCTTAAATGCAATACACACTGTTGATGCCAGTAAATCACCCACCAGAATAGTGGAGGGAGGCTTCAGAAGACTACGTTGGATGCAGCGTGTGGGAGAAGTATAGATAAACAACAGCAAGACAAGCTAACAAATGCCATAGCGAAGTGGATAGCTACAAACTGCAGGCCGATTAGTATTGTGGAAGATGTTGGTCTGAGGAATGTTCCTAGGATCGCAAAGAATGACAGCACGTATGAGCCTTCCTTGAAACGCACCATCACAAGAAGAATACATGAGTTGTATAAAAAGGAGGGGGCTACAAAAGTGACGGCGTTACAACATGCACCAACTGTTGCTCTCACTGCAGACTACTGGACATCACTGGGTAACCATAATTACCTCGGAGGTACAGTGCATTATATTGATGAACAGTGGGAGCTGCATTCACATGCTCTGACTGTAATGAAAACTGAAGAGACATAGTCACAAAGTCAGCACACTTCGCACTGATGGTGCAAGAAATATGATCACTGCTGGGAGACATCTGCCTTTTGAACACATCCCTTGTGTCGCCCCCAGTCTCCAGCACTCTGTCATAGTATCTCTACTGAACAGTGCATTTGACAATGTCCTGGCCAAATGCAGAAAAGCTGTGGGCCACTTCAAACCCAGTCCAGCAAGTGCTGCAGAATTAGAACAACAAGAAACTGAACATGGACAAAAGAAGGAGTCGCTCATACAAGACATGCCAACCAGATGGAATTCGACCCTGGACGTGATAAAAAGTGTCCACAGAGCAATCGGCCAAGACTGCAAGAGCAGGAAGACCAACCTGTGCAGCACTTGGACTGACTACAAGAAAGCCTACAACTCAATGCCACACACCTGGATACTGGAATTTCTGGAACTGTATAAGATCAACAGGACACTAACAGCCTTCATAAAGAACTCCATGGGAATGTGGAAGACGACTCTAGAGGCCAACTCAAAGCCGATTGCCTGAGTCAACATCAAATGCGGCATATACCAAGGGAATGCACTGTCACCACTGCGGTTCTGAGTAGGCCTGAATCCCTTAGGCAGATCATCAAGAAGACTGGCTATGGATACCGATTGCAAAGTGGGACAACAATCAGCCACCTGCTCAATGACCTGGATGACATCAAGCTGTATGCCAAAAATGAGTTAGAAATCGACTCACTGATCCACACCGCCAGGATCTACAGCATGGCCATAGGGATGTCATTTGGATTAGACAAGTGTGGCCGGATGGTAAAAAGATCAAAGAGAGGAAAGATGATCAGAACTGAGGGAGCTGACCTACCAGAGGGCAATGTAGGAGATATCCAGGACAGCTACAAGTACCTTGGGATCCTGCAGGCTAATGGAAATCATGAGGAGGCTGCGAGGAAGTCGACCACCACCAAATACCTCCAGAGAGTAAGGCAAGTCCTGAGAAGTCAGCTGAATGGTCAGAACAAGGTCAGAGCCATCAACATGTAAGCATTGCCAAGCCAGTCATCAGATACCCAGCTGGGATCATAAGCTGGCCAAATGAGGAGATTGAAGCCACAGATATCAAGACAAGAAAGCTCCTTATCATGCATGGAGGGTTCCACCCTAAGTCCAGCACCCTGAAGCTATACACTAAGCAGAAAGGGAGGCCGAGGACGAGTGAGCATCAGAGCCACTATCCAGGACATCTAAAATCCAGGAATACATCAAGAAGATGGCCCCAAAGGATGAGCTGCTAAGTGAATGCCTCAGACAACAGAAACCTGATGAGAGCAAAGAGGAGGAGGTGCAAACAACATGGAGGGACAAGCCCCTACATAGTGCATACCACTGTCAGATAGAGGAAGTGGCTGATATCAAGAAGACCTACCAGTGGCTGGAGAATGCTGGACTGACAGACAGCATGGAGGCACTAATCATCGCAGCACAAGAACAGACCCTAAGCACAAGAGCCATAGAGACTAGGATCTACCACAGCAGATCAAACCCAAGGCCCAAAGATGCCCCTGAGACGATACAGCACATAGTGGCAGGGTGTAAGATCCAAGCAGGATCAGTGTACATGGAGAGGCACAATCAAGTGGCTGGGATAGTGTGCAGGAACATCTGTAGCCAGTATGGGTGGGTGGTTGAGAACAACAGGGCTAAGATCTTGTGGGACTTCAGCTTCCAGACTGACAAACAGCTGCTGGCTAACTGGACATAGTGGTGGTGGACAAACACCAGAAGAGGGCAGTGGTGGTAGATGTGGCAATACCAGCTGGCAGCAACATCATCAACTGTTAGCAGTGGCGTAGAGCTGCAAGCATTAAATTTGGGGGTAGCACAAAAGCTGTAATCACCTGCAACAGGGGCAGAGAATGAGGACTGAAACAGACAGGAGACAAGGCAGTATGTCTTTACTTTGAGCATTAGTAGCAAAAAAACAAAAATGCAGCACAACACTAGAAATGAAGACAAACAAGGACACTCGGGCAGGAACTCTGTGGCAAAGTCATTTGCACTGCATTTTTTATAAAGTATGATAATCTGGTCAGATAACTCGCCACGTCCAGGTGTCATGTCACTCCCTCCCTCTCTCCTTGCAGTTCTTGTACTCAAACAACTGAGGTTACATCCAGTAACTACTATTACTACCAGTGAAAAACCTGGTCTGTTTTTGCAACTGTGGTAAAAGAGATGCTGATGTTTATTGAAACTTTAGTAATATCTGCTGCCTTAGGTTGAACACACAGCACCACTCAAGGCAAAATGTGATGTTATTGGTATATTTTCCTTTTTTCTTAACGTTTCATGCCTGTCTCCTAAGTCACTGAGGAGGCCTTGGGTTGTTTTGTTTTTGTATTATGCAAAATGCCCTCCATAAACCTATATTATTCACAGTAATTGGCGTAGATGTTTCCAGTCAACTCTGTCAGCTTCTCTCAATTTGTACTAAATTTATGCTTTTTTGTCTATTTTGCAAGTGTTGGTTGACTTTGGATGATGGTGGCGTGTGGCTACGAGTCACTCATCAGGATGAGGAGATCAGCTCATCAGTCTGTAAACTCTCCTTCTTATGACTCCTCTTAGTTAGCCTGGTCGATATTTTTTAAATGTAAACACCAGTAAACGTCAAGGGAAGAAGGAAAAGTCACAGCATAGGCCTTGGAAAATAAACTGGAAGGGTTCCATGCCACATCAGTTTCCCACTGAATGTCAGGAAGTGTGGTATCCTTTGATTCACTGAAACTTGGCTAAATCGAGGCCAGAAGGAGATAGGTGTGTACTTTACGCTGAAAAAGGACTGGTGTGACGCTAGAAATGTAAGGTGCTATCCTGTTCCTGCTGTGGATTACTGCTGTACGCCATTCAAAGGCAACTGCAGAGCGTCGCCGGCCATATTCAGGAGGAGGGACAATGCATCTTGCTGGGGTCAGGATGTGTGGACAATTAAACTGTTTCACAACCACAAACCATGGATCACCAGAACCATCTGAAAACAAGGAAGTTAATAAAATAGCAGCCAACAATGTAAGAAGATCCAACAAAGAACTACATTACAGTGCACAAGTAAAAGGAGCTGATGGGATCACATTTCACAACATATGTTGTACAATTCCATATAACAAATAAATGATTGATTGATTGATTGATTGATTGTAATAATAATAAAAATAATAATTACTAATTATGTAACATTTATATGTAAATTAGTGCTTAGAGTTTCCAGACTTGCTGGTTCTGGTAATCCATGATTTTTGGCTGTGGGAGGACTTAACTGTTGTTTTGGGTTCAGTTGCTTCTGTTGTTTTACAAATGAAATCCACCAGAAACTCAGAAAGAGAGTTCATTGATGTCATCGGTGACATCGACGGTGTTGTCCTGGAAGGTACTATACTCTGATTGGCTCAATCTCCATTGTCACATGGGGGGATGTGTCAGTTTGTTTACAAACTACGATACATCCCCCATGTGGTCTCAACAAGATGGCCAAAGTAATTTATGATCATTATTACTGCACTATGAATTATCATAGTGACAGTAACATTTATTTGAACTGGTGATGTTTGATAATGTATGATGTTTCGCAGCGAGTGCCAATGATATCATTGCTTAACCAGCCTAAAATATTTGCTGGTATGTGTATGTATGTGTGTGTGTGTGTGTGTGTGTGTGTGTGTGTGTGTGTGTGTGTGTGTGTGTGTGTGTGTGTGAGAGGGGCGTTATTGGATGCTGATAAGCCAGCAGGAGGGCAACACTGATAAGCTGCCATAAGTTAATTCTCAGTCTGCACTGTGTGTGTATGGATGTGTATATTAACTTTTTGTAGATTCATAATTTCATGTTATATGACACATAATTATATACATATATAAATCTTTATAATATATGATGTACAGTACCTATGAGTTTTGTTGTTGTACCAGAGAAGATGAGGTTCCCTTGTTTTCTCTTTTCCTTCTCACACACTGTCTCTGTGCCTCAGCATAGATAGACAGAAAGGGTGGGGCTAAGGGGAACCCTCTTGTACAGGAGGGGCTCACACTGTCCGCTCTTTTCAGCCTCTTATCCAACACACATTTTTACATTGTTTATCAACCAAATCTCTACAGCTTGTTCTTGTGTTTTTTGTTGGCACACATGTTCGGAAGCAACCACTGTTGACCAGCAGCACAATGGTAAGGACTATCTGTTTGTCAGCTATCAGGCATAAAGAAAGATGCTGCAAGGTTACAGTATTTTTCAAAGCTTGCATATTTGTGTTCAGGAATAATTGTCAATTGATGCTGGGCATAAACTTTGAATTTGTTTTCTTCTTCTGTTATCTTTGCTTTTGTAAAGTGTACCAGGCCTACTGCCCTTTTTGTTTACTGTGTTACACAATATTTTGCACATATACTAGTCAATATTAATTTGCTTGAGCAATAACCGAACCTGCTGTGTTTCAGATTATTTTTTTGTAATTGATCACAACACATTTACTTGGAAATATGTACCTTTTATTTAAGGTCTTAAAATTACGTTTTGACACAAAAGTTAGGAATTAACTTAGGCCCGGTCTTAGGGCCCTTATTAGTTCTGTTGTTAATGTCCTTGATTGGTGCACATTCCCAGACACATTTGCATTTATTCAAACTGCAACAAACCAAATAACAGACAGCGAACCTGGGGGTTCAGGGTTCCTGTTGGTCTGGGGCCCCCTGGGGCAGCTGCCTGCTTTGTCCTGGTTGATAATCTAGCCTTGACCACACTGTGTCTCTGATATTGCTGTGAGATGTGTTTGAGAGTCTGTCAGACATAAATAAAACTTACAGTTTCATTTATTTCATTCCACTCGGGGTGTCCTTGTTCCTCCTCTCAGCTACAGACCCTAAATTGTTGAACCCACTGTTGTAGTATGAACTGCAGCCTTCCCAGCTGGCACTGGATGTCAGTATGACATCAGAAAGATAATAGACTCTTACACTGGACAGATGGCAAATTTGGTTGGAATGAAAATCTGGTTGACGATATCTTAAATGTCTAAGGACATTAGAATGTCATGTGTTGTCAACATTATGAGATTTTGTAGACACTGGGTTTTGTTCTCCATACGTCATGACTAAATGTCATGCAGAAGGGCACGGATATTACAAACCTAGTTTATTCATCTACAAATAATGATAAATCTAGTTTATTTATCTACCATTTCTTTTAATTGTACTTAATGATGCTGTTTCGACAAGAACGACTAAATTAATGGCAAGAGTCCTGCAGATGTTCAAATCAGGGACCGACCCCTTAAGTAACATGTTTTGGTGTTGTCAAGGTAACATATGTGTTGTCCCATTCCTTATACCATTTCGAGCCCTTGCAGCCTCTCATACTCCAGTCCATGAGGGTTCAGGGTTTGGGCCTTAGGGTGGAGATTGGGATTGGGCCTGCGACTGGAAGGAAAGGAGTTATTGCAGGGCAGGAGGGAGTGGCTGGAGTCGGATGCTGCTTGATGCTGCCAAATGGAACTCTTGAGCTCATGGTTGTGACATGGGAAGTCTTGCACACAATATGCTTAGTGTTCAAGTAGTTAAATCATGACAACACTGCTGCAAGGCAATGGCAACATGGATGAGTCTAGAGGCCAACCGAGTAACAATTTAACAATCTAGCAAGCAGGTTACATAATACAGGAACTAGGCCTGCAAAGGCATAATGTTAGAGTCTTAGGAAATTGCAGGGTAGAATCCAAACGCAGATGCATGTGGAGGCAACCGGAACAGTTCAATGATTTATTTAAGGGATTGCTTACAAGATGAGAGTCCAAGGGTAGGCAGGAAAACATCAGTCTGGTAACTGGTGACAGGAGAACACGATAAAACACTAGGAAACTAACACTGATACTGAGAAAAAAGGCTTGAACGTTACAGTGGGGTATGAAGACGAACTGGCACAGATAAGAGGGAACACACAGACTAAAGACACAAGGCAGAAAGGGGTAATGAGGGATAGGTGAAACTAATCAAAGGAATAGGTGAAACTAAGCAGGGTTGTGTAGACGATAACATAGACAGCATAACACACATAGACAGTAAGTAAAACAAGACATGACAGATGAGGAGAGTGACTACAAAATAACAGAGGAAACAGTGTACAAACAAGGACCCAGGATCATGACATGTAATGACAGAGGAAAAAGATGAGACTATTGGGAATATTAACTTCTTCCTCATTCCTCATTATCAAGAAAAACTCTACACAGATAATTTTACAATATTAACTTGCTATCCACTTGACAAATGAACTTCGATGCCCTCCACCATTTTCGAAACAGCAGCAGTTCACAACTCGTGAACTCCGAACATTTCAAAAATTTACATTTCTGGAGTTGTGAATACCACAAGAGTGGGGCATTCATATAGACTCTTTTCTTAGAACATAGTAAACATGACCCCATTTGAAGGCAGCAAGAGTTAGTGATATGGCAGGGGTCCTGACCTTGGAATTTGGCTACTCTTCTGAGCTGACTGATCTGTCTGGCATTGAGACATAAAACAGTGTTTTATAGGTTTAAATAAAAATGACCAATGAGCGCCATACGGGGACTATCAATTAGCTAATCAGCATAACAGGTGGGACTAACACCATTGTCAAGCTGCTTTCAAGCTGCTGTTGTCAAACGTTGTCAAGGAGTGCACTGGAACCAATGAGTAATGATAACAACAATGGCAACCACTACAAAAAAAAATAGATGCTGCCATTGAGGCTGTTGTAAATTGACATGTATTCTCAATATCACCCAACATCATAATGTGTTAAATATGTTTGCATGACTACGCATCAGCGTGGACTTAAAATAGGTTAGATTCAGGCAGATATGTTGGTCTCCAGTGACTAGTTAGGGAAAATCAAATCCCCTTCCCTCGCAGGAATCAGAGTGGACACAATGTTAGACTGAAAATGGAAATGGAGTGTAACATCTTAGCAATTCTGTCTGACACTAGGCAGTGTTTGTACTATTATGTCTCATAATTGCCTGTAAACCACTGCAGTTCTGTTTTCGAGGCAAAAAAAGGCATGTTACACAATACTTGTTCAAATGCACTGCTTTCTCTCTGACTTTCTCTTTCTTTCCCTATTTCTTTCTCTTTTTCATCTTATATAAATGTCTTTTCAAAATGAGGGGGCTTGGAACAACTTAACCTACTTACAAGGTTCATTGAAAAGGCAAGTCTGAAGAGGACTGGACTGGAGATGGACTAATGTTCTTATGTACTTAGTCTTAGATACAGTCAATCCCGTGTTGATTAGATTTAAATGCATGTGTCACACAATGGTTCATGTCACAAACAGCAGCACAGACAGTAACTGACTATTGTCAGAGCCCCTGTGAAAGTTATAATTCATTCCCATGCATGCCACACTTTTTTCAGCTAACTAGAAGACTGGAGTATAACATCCAAATCTGTATTAATCACTGATATCACTGATAATTAGAGCAAAAGTGTAGAATAACAAAGCTAATGCTAACCGTTCCATGTAAATGGATGGAAGACACTAAAACACTTATTAGTCTGGGAGGTATAAGTCAACAAAAAACACAAATATTGGTGGTCTACCCTAGTCTGACCCTAGTTAGCCAATTAGCCAAGATAACTAGCAGACTATTGGGGTAGCTGATAAACTCAAAAGTTTCACAAAGAAAAGCTAATGCTAGCCATGTCATGTAAGTGAATGGAAGCTGCTAAAAAGATTAGCACCATATTCTGGGAGGTGTAGTCAAATAAAAACACAGAGTTGGGTGGTCTAACCTTGTTTGCTAGTTTGTCTAGTTAGTTGTTGTTGTTTTTTTTTTTTACCAAGGAGTGTCCATTGGATAGATTTGTTGAAGTTTAGTCCATGGCAGCAAAACCTTTGAATGCGAGTGTTTGAAAGGGGGGAAAAAATGGTAGCTAATGTTACTTGAACTGTAAGGATGATCTGTAGTGTCAGATCAAGTATGGTCTGATCACGCCCCCACAATCCTGAGTAATAGTTTGAGCCGCCAAATGAGCTGTTTCTGAGCTAGTTTTTACTTTTTTTAATGGTTGTGAACATTGGTGGCATGGTGATGCAGTGGTTAGCATTGTTGCCTCACAGCAAGAGGGTTCCTGGTTCAAACCCCCTGGGTTCCCCTGGACTCGAACCAGCTTACATGTTCTCCCTGTGTCAGGTTTTCTCTGGGTGCCCCAGCTTCCTTCCAAAATCCCACAAGACATGCAGGTTAGGTTAATTGCTGACCCTAACTTGCTTGTAGGTGTGAATGTGAGCATGAACGGTTGTCTGTCTCTATAGCCCTTTTTGAACAGGAATTGTGCAACTTTGCAGGAAAGCCCAGTCAGACTTTTTTCATCATTGGCAGTATTAAAACAAAATCGGGGAGTGCGGCAAAATGCTGCCTACCTACTTTCGCGTGAGCAAGTCACAAAACATGTAGCTCAGCATGTGATGTAAATAGTGACGTACTCCAAGGGAAGCCGTGGCTAATCAGTCCTTCTGCGATTCTCTCATAAGTCAGCCCATTCTTCGCCGTTCCTGTCACCTGGTGGTTAATAGCCTCCTTGTTTGCGAGGACAAGGAGGGCGCGCGATTCCTTGTCTCCCCAGTTGCTCATCTTTACAGTGTCTTTCAGGTTTGTGTTTCCCTCTTGCTACTAGTACTAGCCACTCATTCCTGCTATCAGCTGTTTCCTGTTTATCCACCGCCAGTGGCTCACACGTGCGGCGTCATCAACAGCTCCTCCCACAAGTCTTCAACAGCCCCCTCCGTTGCGGAAGGCCGCCTCTGTCTTTTTAAACTAAAAGGGTTCCGCCAATATGTCTACTCTACGAGGCGGAAAATTCGGTACCTCGATCAACTCTGTGTGTCTAAACACTCGCAGCTTGCCGGCAAAACGGCCCAACATTCGCGGAAAATCTGGCAGTGTAAAAGGGGCCTATGTGTCAGTCCTGCAATAGTCTGACGACCTATCCAAGATGTGACCTGCCTCTCGCCCAATATCAGCTGGCGTAGGCTCCAGCACACCCGCGACCCCCAACATATAGTTCCTAAAAAAAGGAAGACAAATGTAATAGGTAAGCTGAAGGCTTGAAGATGATTTGAAAAGCCTGTACATTTTTTTTAACTGACACTACATTTCTGTCTCTCTTGATCGAGGTTGGGGATGGGAGGTTTTACTACAGATAAGATGGCTTTAATCCACCTTATTGTTCTTGTTAAACTCTTAATCACATTTTGTAACTTTTGTCCTCACACTGACAAAATCCTTCACAGCTCAACTGCCAGCAACATCAATAATTATTATTCTGTCACTAATGCTTGTATCTGGTGATTAGAAATCTTACACAACATTTCCCATTTTCATATCTCAGTGATTATAATGTGTTTGTAATATGTGGGTGGTATTAACTGCTGTATAATGTGAGTGGCTGTCATTCTCAACTTTTTTTTTATTAGAGACAAGCAAAATTAAACGGGTAATTTAACAGGAAATAATGAGACACATGACACAAATGTGGAGATTCATTGTTTTAAATCTAATTTCTCTCTCTATGATTCAGACTGAACCTACGTTATGACTGAATTAGAAGCCTCAGGGGTGGGGGAAAATCCCCCACCCTACATTATCTTTGTGGTGGTCTTCCTCTTCTTCCTCACCGGACTGTTTGGCTTCCTCATCTGCCACCTGCTGAAGAAGAAGGGCTACCGCTGCCGCACTGGAGACATGGAAGATGAAGATGAGGAGGAGAAGCTTGGAGGAAATTCCGACGGTGGGTTAAGAATATACAGGGTGGTTTACAAGAACCTAAAGGGGAACTCCACAGCACTGACATTTAATGATTAGTTTACTAGTCTCAGGAGTGCTATTTAGCCTGTGAAAACATTTGCATAACGTTTTCTTGGCTCTGGAGGAGCTCTGTAATATCAAAAATATCCCCAGTCATCTCATCAGGGTTATCTTGGGCTTGTAGACCACACATTTACAGCAGAAGGTCTGTGTGGTAAAAAGAATTGGCAGTTGCCAGGCAGGGAGGGAGCATGTTATTCTAACTGCACTTACATACAAATTCGGTATTTATAAAGAAAGAAAATACTGCATTCTCTTTAATCATAGCTCCACTTATCCACCATAATTCTATATTGTCCATGATATACAGGCATTAAACATTTTCCTTCAGAATTAGAGAAAATACTACTACCTATGTTTTTTTTTAGCATTTGTGATCCTCAACATTTAGACCATTTGTTATCTTAGTGTTTCTTTCCATCTCATTCTCTCTTCCACTCGCTGTTTTTTCACCCACGCCCTCCTACAGAAATACACAAACACTCACAAATCTATGTGGTCTACTTTGAGGTCTGTATCACAAGTACTCTCACACACAAAGTTATTCAAACATTCACACACTCACTTTGTCTATGCACATGTATGAACATTCACACGCTTGTAAACACACAAACACAGATGCATATACAGCTGAAGAATGGAACATGGATGTCTCTGAAAGGCATAATAAGTATTTGAAAAAAAACTTTGCCCAAATACCGTAGTACACAACACACAAATATCCATCTCACCAAAGTGTACACTTGAGCTCAAAGTGGACTTTTTGCAGTATAACTGTCTGTGAATGTTTAAAAAAAATCACTGCATTGAAAAATTATGTTTAAAAAAAAATAGCAGCATGTATTTCCCGATCCTGAACAGTACTATATTGGTGTGGACAATCCACTGATATCATGGTGGTCAGTTTTCATTGGAGCAGCTTAATATCAAATAAATATTCTCGATGAAAATTGTTGATGTTCTGTGGATGTACCACAGTAAAAAGGACACTGTGTGTCGAAAGAAATGTTGATATTAATCAGAACAATTAGATCTATAAATACCACTAATCTCTATTGTACGGGGGATATGTCATAACCTCTCATTTGTGATTGTAAATTCTGCAAACCTGAGTGAATCGTCCCTCCAACCAGTGTTGGTTGACAGACAGTTTGGGTGTGGTGTTTGGACAAAGGCACTGCGATATTTAAAAGCTGTGGGTTTGATCTGTTTGTTCTGCTTTGTTTCAGATGAGGATGAAGAGAACCAGGACACAGTGGAACAGATCCTCAAATGCATTATTGAGAATGAAGGTGACAAAAGCATTGCATCATGCATTTGCCCTGCAATGTTATTTTTATCAAATAACATCAGTATTAGGCTTGGGCAGTATCTGTTTTTACATATACATTCCTGAAATTTCACCAGGGTCTTGGGTACATGACGTTATCTGTGTGCAGCGCTTATTGACTGTAAAGAGACTAAAATAGACTAAAAAGAATGGACGTAGCTACCGTGACTTAAGCCACTGCTTTGTTTACATTTAGGCCATGGCCATCTTTGTTTATTTATCCCTAAGTCACGATATTTAGGTGAGAGGTTGGCAGTGAGGACACTGTTGGGAGACAGCCTGTCACTCAAAGCAGCCCAACCTTAATTATGCATATTTTTTTGTACCAGGCTATAAACATGTTTATTTCTATTTTAGCATGGGTGTCAGTGGGGATTGACTGGCTTCAGAAGGCAGCCTCAAGTGGCCAATAGAGGAACTGCAGTTTTTGGCACAATGATATCACAACAACTCACTTGTTTTGCTTATTAAACAGAGAAATACAACCGTACACCCTCTGAATCCAAGTTTCCATCTTTCACAAAAGACTAGCTTAACTGCCCTGTTAACTCATGATAAAACACTTCATTCAATCTTGACAGAGACAAAATAAAACTCACCAAAACCATCTTAGTCTTGTAAGTCGTTTAGTTTGTGATTCCACTGTTCCAGTAATCACCAGCTGTCAGGATGTCTAAACACCCTGGTATACAGTAATACTGCCCAAGCCTAATCAGTATGTATCAGCAAATCCATCTACCAGTACACGGTTAGCACTACTCTTACTTGGGTTCTTCCATCTGTCACCTGTAGCTAACATGGAAGCTTTCAATGAGATGTTTGGAAACCAAAATGTCTGTGTGCGCCACGACCCCAGGTAAGCTCATCCAACAAAGTCTGTATTACTGTGACAAATTATTGTTTGTTGACTGCATATTAATGTCATAAAGAAACATTTAAAATGTTTTGTCTTGAGCTCGACAATGTCTTTAATCCCCTGAAGTGAATGTGAACAGTGTAGTTTTACCTGTAGCTTTAATGTCAGAACAGTTTCCCATATTTGACTGGTATATGCACATAATCAACCATTTTTAAACCAGCATTCGGAGACTTTGCATGTTCATTCCTCCACACAATGACTAAAGTGAACAATTTAAAATTTAAAAATGAATCAAGTCTAATAATTTATTTTACCTCATCATTACCACTGTAAATAGTCTGACCAACTAAACCAATCGATTTTCTCTACATGTCCGATCAACATACAAATGTTTGCCTACATGCAGCTCAGAGAAGCACAATTCCTGCTTTAGAGTACACACATCACATATTATACACACACCATGATAATGAGAATAATAGTCATGATTATACTAATGATAATGTTGTTGTTCCAGATTGCGCAAGGAGTCCATTGGTGGTGTTCCTCCCCATCACCACACAGTCCACTCAGGCACCGATCACAACACCTGCCATCTCTGTGCCCAGGTCCGAGCTAAAAAGGGCAGACGACATAGTCGAACTCCCCGCTTTAAACAACGACCTGGAGAGCAGACTGTCTTCTCTGTTGGCAGGTAATTATTAAACCACTCATGCACAGTGCATGTTGGGAGGGAGTAGCAGAAATATATCATCCTGAATTTATCATTATCCCTTCAGGTTCAGAGTGACCCACACAGATAAGAAGCCTCATGGAAGTCCTAATCCAATGATCAGTTCAGGGGACCAGCTGGACCAATCCCAGGACAGTGAGGAGCGGAAGGAGGGCGGGTATAATCTGAGAAGCATGTTCAAGGATGCCCGACCACCTTCAGAGGGCTCCAATGGGGTTGGCCCAAATGTGGGGAAACGCAAGAAGAGTGTAACCATATTTGGGCTGAGGCGGGGCAGCGACCCCATTGGCATTAAAGGAGCAGAGGGGACAGGCAGGGAGACTGGAGGTTTCAGATTAGCTATTCAGAAGCAACCTGTAGTGCTGGAGGAACTCTCGCAGGCAGAGAACACTAGAGTCTCTCCTGAATGTGGTACTAAACCTGGTATCAAACCTGAAACTGTGCACTCAAAGAATCAGTCACCTTCTTCACCTCAACGTGAGGCTAAAACTTCAGGTTCTGTTAATTCTCCCTCTTCTCAAAGTAAGGATCAGGCCCGTGGCTCTAAGTCTACTCCAGAGGATGGCTCTAAAGATGGGCCCAGTCCTGAGCCACGTACGAACCTTATGATCAAACCTTCTGTTGGGACCACAGCAGCTTCTGTCCCCAGCTCTCTTCCCATTCCATCCCCTGTTTCATCTGGACAGACATTGAAAACAACAGAGAAACAAAGAGGTGATAAGGTGTTAAACAATCCAGAGGCATATGATCCTGGGCCACTACAGACCTCTACACCCATTGCCCCAATGCCTGGATCCATTGCAGGTATCACTCCTGTCAGTCCTACTGGCCAACCTGAACTCTATTCTGGGTCTGGTCTTCCACTTACCCAAACCCCCTCCAACCCAAGCTCCAGCCCAGATCCAGAATCAGGCTTTGGTGCTAGCTTAGCTTTAATAAGCTTAGGTTCATCCCCTCCATCTTTAGCCTCCTCGCTAAAAACTCCTATCTCACCCGTGGCAGTCACACCAAGCCCCAAACTAAGCTCAAAAAGTACACCATCAGAGTCTTCAAAAACTGCCTTTTCTCCTGCCCTCACTCCAAGCCCCAAACTCCAGTCAGGCCGAGCGATGTCTAGCGAATCCCCTATTCCATCTTCATCCTTTGGAATAAGTGCTAGTCCATTACAAGCCCAAACTTCCTTACCTGCTCTCACTGCTAGCCCCAAACTTGACACCATGCCAGTATCACCACAAAACCCCTCTTCTTCTCCAGCTGACCAAAACCCGTCCTTTGGAAGTTCTCCTCTTCTGAATTTGAAGTCAGAAAGTGTGATGTCTGAAATATCGATGACCAAAGGGGAAATGGTTTCAAGTCCATTACCTCTAAAGGAACAAGAGCTGAAAGGAGCTGGAATCATGAAGACAGAAGAAAAGACAGAAAAAGTGAGGGTGGGGATTCTCAAGAAAGCTAAACTTTCACCAGTTGAGGGAGATTCTAAATGTTCTGCCCTTTACTCTCCCACTGATCAGTTTTCTAAAGACAGACTGAGCCATTTGCCTTTGTCACCTTCCAGTCCACTGTCCCCCTCCTCACAATTAGGGAGCAGAATAAGTAGTGTGACCATCATCAAAGCCAGTCCTGAGAGCAAGAGAGAGTTCTCTGTTGTCACTATGGTGGAGGAGAAAGAACCCTCTACTTCAGTAAAAGACCAGAAAGGAGAGACTTCTGAACTCAGGGATGAATCAGAAAAAGCAGGAATTGGTCCAGCAGTTGGTCTGGGAGGAGAGGTTCAGGGTTCAGGTGTTGGACAAGCTGAAAATCAAAGTAGAGGGCCTCCTGGAGCAGAGGTTAGGCCAAGGGCGAGCCAAGACAAGGACGATATGGTGGAGATGGAAGATATTAGGGACTGCAAAGTGATGCAGGTGGAAGAAGTAGAGAGGGTGGAGGAGGAGTTGGAGAAGATGGTGAACACAAAACAGGACTAACAGGCAGAGTCTAATAGTGACATGGTCCAGAGTTCAGCTCTGATAATCCAAAGAAAGAAGTGATACCAAGGGGTACCACTTAGTGGACTATAGGAAGGGAAATGTAGTAATAATGAAATTAAGTAATTATAAACACGGCTTTGATTATGTAACCACAGCTGTGAAAATGTTGCAGTGAGACTGAACTGGCTGGTAAACTGACTAGTCAGCTGATTGATGAAAAATCATCATATATACCACTGCTAGATTGAAAGGATGATATGATAAATGATGCATGTTTTACCCTTTTAACACAAATCACTAATACTTTAGTTTACATCATGGCTAACCATTTTGCAAACGATGCCTTTGTGTTTTTTTGTTTTGAATGTTTTTTCGTATTCTTATTCCATCCAGAGTCTAGAGCCATGTTAGCGGCTCTGTGAGGCTGTATGTAGCACCACGGACATCAGCGTTTGCGCAAAATGCCAATATTAACATGCTCAATTTTAAAAGATGTTTCCAGTATTGGAGAAACTGGGATTTTGGCCTGATTAGGGGGCTACATGAAAAGTCAGAGGATGACCAACACCATTACTGTTACTCCTGAAGGAAACATTACTGTCTGTACTAAACTGCATGGCAAGAGTTATGTTAGGATGAAATCCTTATTTTTTTATTCTATATTTCCCACACTTGCCTATATTTTGCAGAGGCTGAGTTTTCCTTTGACTAAATAGTTTCACATGTGACAAGCTGACCACTTGGTTGGCTGATATATAAAGGTGCTAAGAGCTGGCAAGTTCTAATCTCATCTATTGATCCTGCTGATTGTGAATCAAGATTAACAGCACAAGCACAGGGGAGCAACAGTCGCTCTATGGGCAGCTTGGCCAACAGAGATATATCAGTTAAGTGAATTCGCAGCAAGTTCATGTAACGCTGTTTCACCCCATGCTGTTCTGTTAAAGTTAAAGTTCCACTGACTGTCATACACTCCTGAGTGTGTGAAATTTGTTCTCCGCATTTGACCCATCCCCTGAGGGAGCGGTGAGCAGCAGCAGTGCCGCACTCGGGAATCATGTGGTGATCTAACCCCTCAATTCTAACCCCTGATGCTGAGTGCCAAGCAGGGAGGCAATGGGTCCCATTTTTATAGTCTTTGGTATGACCTGGCCAGGGATCAAAGACCACGACCTCCCAGTCTCAGGGCGGACACTCCACCACTAGGCCACTGAGCTGTAAATTAGCTGGCATGTAAAGTATGCTGCCAGGGACATACAACAGTCTGTTCAATCCAAATGTCCTCCCTTTTTCTCCAAATTTGGAATGACCATTTCTCTTATGTGAATAAAATTCTTATAGATGTTCACAAAGCCCCCCATAAACCCACCCTGGTTCCCTGTTCATGCAAGTGAGGAAATATGGACTTGATCCCTCACTGGTTTCCCACCATACAAACACTAGCAGTTGTTTTGAACATGGGTCTTGTGGTGGTGGGCAACCTTATACTATAGTAATCAGGCACTTCGACTGGTAAATATACAACATTTCCTGTATACCAGTCACAGACTAGTTTTTTGGAATTGTGAAATTATTACATATCCAGTAAAATATTGGCTAATTTTTTAGTCTTCTTTGTCTGTTCATGCCAGTTTGTAGTATGTCCAACATAAATTGAATGCTTACCAGGAAAGTTCGAAACAACAGCAAATGATTGCCATAATGCAAAGTACAGCCATAGACTTTGTACTCTGTACTGATGATTGTATCGAGCAGTGCATATCCAGGGATGACAGTGTGGCTGCCCTACATGTGAAATAAGCTGAGACTACAGAGACCTTCCACAAACTTCCACAAAACAACCTCTGCAGTCCTTAAAGCTGTGACATTTCAAAGTAATTTATTTGAAGGTATGCTGTGTATTTTGAAATATAATGGAGTATTTTAAAGTCTAACTTTTAAAGCGTCTACAGCAGATATGGAACATGTGATATTGTACATATATAATTGATCTCTCCATTGATTTGCCTTCTGTTCCCCTTCATGTGATTATACAGTAGAACTCACAACATTATATGCATCATACCTGCAAAACTATTTATTTTGATGCACTTTTCAAAAAACTTCCTCCAACACTGGAGCAATCTGGTTACAGGCAGTAACAACTGTCGTTCAGTTACAGGTGTTTGATGTTACACATAGAGTATATATACACAACTTCACCTTTCACCTTTACTGTGCATTATGTCTCTATAACAAAGCCATTATATACTTTGCAGCAACAATTTAAAGGTGTGGTCCAGAGTGTATCATGTGTAAAGCTGTGTCCAATTTGATGACATTTTAAGGGAAATTACATGTTTTTACAACCTTGGTTTAATTTTGTGAGTTTGTTTATTTTTTGGAGAATGACTGAAATAACAATAAAATCTTTGGACAGGGCAATGGTATTTACACGAGATTTGGTTTTATAAGACTTTGGTTTTGTTTAAATCACTCTGACTGCTTATATAAGCACTAATCTAACCTAAGAGTGGTAGCTAAAATTACAAAAAGAAGATCCAGTTTGTAAAAAACATAAATTTTCTTTTAAGTAGCCTAATGAAACAAATTGGTTTCAAAAGCACTCTTGACAGAAAATGTTAAAAAAAAAAAAACAAACAGCCTTCCCAATGCTTAGCTTTTTCAATATTATGGTAATTAAGGATAAGATGAAAAAACAGCTATTAAAGTAATAACCTCAAGTATTTTAATATCAACCTACATTTAATTCATCAAGTTTACCGAACTGCAACCTCCTCCATAAGGAAAGTTCTCATGCAATCTTTTCACCCATTGAAAAAATCCAATGTATCACTAGTCTCTTTTACACCAGCTCTTCAAGGTGAAAAATTTCACGCCATTATTCCACGTGTCATTCTTCAGTCAGGGAATGTGGGAGACAGAGATGTCTTATCTTTAAGCCAGCAGCAGAGGTAGCAACAGCACCGAAGTGACATCTGTGTAAAAGGGACAGCTGGCAGGACAGGACGTTTTGACGTAATATGTGTGCAGCCCACTTCTGGGAGATTTAAAAAGCTAGCTGGTAGCAGTCATTAGCTAACTCAAAGAGGAAGAATAGCGGCTATTTGGGAAATCAGTGAGGTCCGGGAGCTCCTTACTCTCCCAGCAGAAGAAGAGATCAGCCACTATATAACAGTGGTGGTTAATGATTGTTATTTCCATGGTAATGCCATTATTTGTTATTGTTTAGAAACAGTTATTTAGATGTCACACTAGAGGCCAATGCTGTTATGTTACATGTCATGTTACTTTTCCATCTGTGATGCTGGCATGCTGTCTGACATCACACACTGAAACAGCATGATGATGCTGTTGTTTAGTTCTGTGTAAAAATGTGGCATAAAGAAGGGACTTGGTAGCGGTTCCTATAGAATATAATGGCAATGGCAATCTCTCTGTAAAATGGGCTACTGAAATCATTTTGCTTCATGCTTGGCCATGCAAATAGTTTTGATTTATATGTGCTCAGGCTGTCAGATACCTGTCCCTGAAATTTTTACCACCTAAAAAGTGAAAGTGAGTAAAATGTCCTTACCAGATAGAATTAGGATTGAGTAAGAAAGTGTGTATGTGATTTATATAATTTGAGTGAACTGAACCTTTAAGACAGCAAGGCATGTTTGTCAGTAGAAACACCATGGTAACATCAAACACTAGAGGGGAATCTGTATTTGTTAAGATTTGCTGGCGTTCGTCCCGGTATACAACCGAGCCTCCTGCCCTGGAGACCCCTTCTCAAGAGACTGGTTTGAACAGAAGGAGTTCATCACACACAGTTCAAAAGGTTTCAGTTCAGAGGTCAGCATCATTTCCTGGCCTTTATGGGAAAGCAACCATGGGGCCTGTAGTCTGCTGACCCACTTTCCTTCTTACTACGTGTCTTTCTTTTACCCTCAAAATTTTTTTTCAACCATCCTCTGTTTGGCTGTCTGACCTTTTTTCTTTTTTCTGAAGCTGACATGTGGACAGAATGTCTCTATCCTATAAAGACCAAGTTTCAAAGTGTGATCATGAAAGATTGTGTGTCACCCTCTGCTGGTCACCAAATGCATCATGCCCTCCCCATCAAAGTGTATTTCCATCCCCCAAACTTCACTTTTACAGTAAATATGCTCCTAAACTTCTGAGCAGTCACTGACATATTTATTCTATTAACAACAAGCTGTTGCCTTTCAACACAACATGTGCTCATGTGTTAACCTGCTGGAGAATCATTTACAAGGATAATTATTTTGTACATGACTAGGGGTATGTGTTAAGAGGACCATGTTGTTTTGTTTTTTTACCTATGCACTATATCAGAAGCCATCTTAGCACTATAACAATCAGCTAAATGCACCATGTATGTACACTGCATTGCAAATAGCGACTCATGTATATAAAAAGATTTGAGATGTCTTAATGGTGCAGCAATCGGTAGCCATATTATTCAACACAGACCTATGAGAAGCTCTGCATCTCGATTTTCTCCCCTCCAATAAACTGCAGTTTAAATGTGAAACTTTTCAAAGTTGAAGTCAAAGGTCATTCCTGCCAGTTTCATGCGGTCACCAAGACATGGAGTATGAACCAGGTCAAGTAATAAGGTTGTGCATGTGAAACCAAACAGGTGGTTACTGAATACCATGTTTAGTATATTTACTCCTGACAGCATAGTTTCTGCCCTTCTTTTCAGTTTTCTCAAAGTATCTACAGAAGAAGGGCCATGAAAAAAAATCATTTGATTGAAAAAAAATGTTTGACACAAGCTGACATGCATTGGAAAGAATATCTTTAAAAGATTATCTTAACTTATTTAAAGGACGAACAAGATTTTAAGATTTTTTACAATGCTGAATATTGATGGTATTTCTAAATTCTGCGTAACCTCTTGAGACCCCAGCTTTTGTTTGGTATGCATTCTTCTCTTAGCTATTTGGGATGAGAAGTACCTGATGATTATAAAACAAGTGAACAGTAAGTGGTTTTTGAAGGGAAAAAAGTCCTCATATGGTAACAATGGGTTTATCTTCAATAGTCATGTGTATAATAGGAGAAAACTGATTATTTCAACACCTGAACACCGTTGTGCAAAAAGAAAGTTACAAAGTGCAACATTTGTTCAGTGTTTGTCACTCTATCGGTTAGGGGACACTGTTCAAGTCTAAAACTGTTCAGAAGTGTTTATTTCAACACCTGAACATAGCTGTGCAACAGCAACACTGCAAAATTGTAAGTACATTAATTTTCCCTGCTCCATAGCTCCATAGGAATGTCCTGTTTAAGTGTAGGAACAGTCCGTCACACTTAATTGGCCTGTGTGAAATGCTGCAATAATAAAATAATAAAGTGCCAATGTCCTCAAACAAGTACTTCCCAATCAACAGCCTCTCAGCTTGTTACTATTGATAAAATTGGTTAAATGTGTTCACAATATCAACTACAAACAATAATTCAACCATAAAATTTGAATAGCTTTTGTACCTTGTCTACTTTGGTATCGGGATCAAGATGGCACATAAAAGTGTCCACAAATGAGGACAACAGGTCTCAGTTAAGCAGAATAAAATATACAGTGCAGCATACCCAGAACATAATGTCCTGATATGAGGATGCAGGGTCGTGGGAGGTTAAACCAAGTAGAATCAAAAAATGAACGTACACATTGTCTGGTAATTCTAGCGTGAAAAATAAGCCAGTAAATGGTTTTAGCAATAATCTGTGTCCTTTAAAAGGAACTGTGGCCTAGAAGTCAGGAGGTACTGCTGCGTACTAAATATCCTTGGAACTAATTCAGAAGTTAATTAAGTTATAAAGCAAAGTTAAAAATCCAGCAAATTTTGGGCCACTAGCTCAGCTAGTAGAGCAGGCACTCCATGCACAAGGGTTATGTGCAGGTTCGATTTTAACCCTTGGCCCTTTGCTGCATGTCATCCCCCTCTCTCTAAAATCTCTAAAATTTGTCCCATCCAATAAAGGCAAACATGCTAATAAACAAATAATAAAAAATAAACAAACCAAAATGATCAAAAAGCTTTATGTTGAATCTCCAGAGACTGACTATGGTTATAGTATTATTTTTAAATTACATATTTGGTTAAAGATCCACACTGGGACTATCACGCTTCTGAATGTTTCAATGTCACAATCAGCCCAAGGTTTCACACACCAGCAGCATGATATTCAAAATGTATGAGTATTGACATTCAGGAACGGGGGGCTGTTGGTTTTTTCTCCACTTTTCAATTTAGTTGTTTGTATCTTTGTTTGTACTTTAGGTTGACACAACGACATCAACACTGGTATCTTCTTGGCTCGTGAAAATACACATTTTGTTTTTTGACAGATGGATACATATTAAACACATTTTGGTCCGTTTGTAATATATGCACCATGTTGCTGCAAGTTATTTATTATAAATGCAAAAACAATGTGACAATTCTACCAAAATGGTGAGATGTCCAACATCGCACAGCGCAGCAGCTATTAAACTAATCATAATGAAGCACCACTGAAAAGTGCAAAAGCTACTCATTATTCAGCCTCATAAAATCAAGGGGTTTGTGATCTCCCTGTGGGTGTTGTTTTTGAAGATGTTCAATGTATCTATCCTCACTAGCAGGGCCTGGAACATCTGTACAGTATACTACACATGCTAGTAATGTGAGAGACTTGTAAATATGCAAATGTATCATAATTTACTCTAATGGAATAAATACCAGAATTTTGCTTTTCAGACCTGTGTGAGTGTGTGTTTTGTCCTTGTTGAGCTTGATGACATCAGTTAAGGGTCCAGGTAGTACTGAACTGTATAAAACACCAGCACGTCATATTAATAGCCGTACTATGAGTGTAATGCACAATGAGCCTCTCTAAAAAATGTGTTTAATTAAATCCATAAAACATAAAAGGGGACACCACCTTAATTAAGAATTCCAATGTTGTTTCCATGGTCTAGAAATCAGTATCAATCAGTATTTGTGAACATGAGCTACTCTCTCAAAGCCAGAAACAAGGGAGTAAGTCTCAGACTTGTGATGTCATCAAGTATAAAGTCTGAAGCTGCTCCACAGACACTCACTTAATGCACAGTTAGCCATTTAATCGGACTACTGTCTGGATTACTGAATACAAGCACGAGAGGGGAATGTATTTATTGATGGAAGTATGTCTGACTACACTGGCAATAATATGGCCCCTTTTAGCTTGTTGGTACTGGACCTTTTTCCGGTTGACCTATTACATCCCAGACCAATTAACAAATAAGTTAGCCATATATTTCAAAATATTTAACCCTTTCAGCTGACACAGCATGGATGGTCTCTCCTTGTCCATCCAAAAATGCATGGCTGTGGATGTAGATTTTGCCATGCTGTTAACAGCTTCCTTCTTCCGTTACACATTTAATGCTTTTGACTTCCAGATCAAAGCCCAGTGCAGACACTGGAGCGTGCGCAGAGCACCTAGGCCAGTTTGGGTCTGATTGACTGTATATGGGGCAGCACGGTGGTGTAGTGGTTAGCACTGTCACCTCACAGCAAGAGGGTTCCTGGTTCCTGCATGTTCTCCCTGTGTCAGTGTGGGTTTTGTCCCGGTACTCCGGCTTCCTCCCACAGTCCAAAGACATGCAGGTTGGGGAAAGGTTAATTGGTGACTAAATTGTCCATAGGTGTGAATGTTATCTGTTTCTACGTGTTGTGATAGTCTGGCGACCTGTCCAGGGTGTACCCTGCCTCTCGCCCAGTGTCAGCTGGGATAGGCTCCAGCCTCCCCCGTGACCCCCAAGAGGCTAAGCGGTTAGAAAATGGATGGATGGATGACTGTATATACGTGCAGGAGTAATACAACCCCATATCACGTTATCTGAGTGTGTTAGTCTGACTTTGAGAAATTTGATTTGGTACAATTTCAGTCCAACTAACATGTTTAAATATTGTTTACTTCTTTGTGACCTTTGGCAATTGTTCTGTTAGCTCTTTGGTTTAACTATGTACTTTAGTAATGCAGGACGAGGCTGTTCAGCAGAGAGTGAGGGCTTTGTGAATATAGTTTGTGTTCAGGTCTTCATCGTGCCTTTATCCTGTGAGATTTAATTTCAAGTTGATATCATGAATAATGATCTGATCTTGAAAATTAACAATTTCATTTAGTTATCTTCACAGAAATGAATGAAAGGCTATTTGGCCTGCTGTGAATAATTTAAATCATTTTTCTTAAACCCCTTAAAATCAAGAAGGACCTGCGAAGCTTTGGTGACCCCTAACGGGGGTCAGGTCAGGATTCAAAGGTTGGGGACCAGCGCTTTAGAAGCAACATTAGTAAAGCAGGTTAAATGGCAGCCAGCACAGCAGGTAAACATGAAACAGTGCAGTTCAAACTCAAAACAATATGCTTAACAATGTGTGATTTTCTTTGTAAATGTTTCTTTATACTTTGTGGCTTTTAATTCATTGCTAAAACACTATTCGAAAAATATTTAAAGAATACTACAGTGAAGAGAACATGTAGAACACATCAATTTACATCACAATAGTCTCATTTCTTTTACAAATAAAATATTAAAATCTGCAGGTAGTGACTTCAACAGTAAACTTGCTAATCCAAATAAACATGGTACAGTACAGTTACAGTACAATATGAGAATATAGGCTGCGTATGATTGTTTAAAAAAAAGCACAATACAGACAGAGAGTTGTAGAAAAAAGTTACTAAAAATATCAGGAAAACAGGAAGCAGTACTCAGGGGAAATAATCTGCTCTGCTTTACACAAACTGCAGTTATTATGTTCACTATTTGGGTTCATTGTACAGTTTATTAGTTGCTCTGTACTGTTGTTATGCATTGAATATAATATGAACTTAAATATAACACTTAATCAAAGGTCATCATCTGTTTACTCAATGATAGAGCTCAGTTGCATGTAAAGAGACAGCTACACACCACTTGACTTTTCGTATGCTACAACTGTAAATATTCATTATTTGTTTCCCAGATGTTTTAGAAATGAATTAGAATTCTGATTAAATGTAAAAGTGTCACATGGAGGGTGGTTCAACGGATCTGAAGTAAAGTGACTGATTATGCTACTATTAACTTATAACTTATAAGTTGACCAATGGAAAAAACCTAACAAATACTGACAAACAAATATAAATTGTTTATTTAACACTACAACAAAAGGCACAACAGTCATGTCTGAGTCATGTATTCTTCAGTGTAATCTCAGTGACTCCAGTCTTATGTCAAGGCTGGGGTGAAGGCTTCTGTGTTGGAGGAGGAGGAGGTGCTCGACACTGAAACAGTACAGAGGGAGGAGAGAGATGTGTTGATTATCACTGATCCCTGTCAGTAAAAAGATAATTTCTACAGTTACCTGTATATTTAGCATTTACCAATCTTCATTTATCCATTTTAGGGATGCACTGATTGCAAAATTCTGGGCCCATACCAATGATTTTTGAATAACATTTTGGCTGATGGCCAGTATTGTCAACACAGATTTATGGTTCACAATGTAGCATTATCAGGTAAATAATAGGGTGTGTCCCCTGATGTGCTGATACTGAGTTTACTGTGTCCCTTGTCCCGATGGCATCCCAGAAAAGATCTCTGTTCATCCCAAATATGTTTGCTATTGTCCCCCAGATGACGGGATGTTGTTAGTCTCAAGTTCTGCTTTCTAGCCTGCGCAAAACTGATACGGCACAACAGAATAATATCGCCCACTGCCATTGGTGAATGCCATCTTATATACCAGACAGGCCGATGACAGTCAACAATACGGGTGATACTGATACAGGTGTCTGGCCGATAAATCAGTGCATCCCTAACCATTTTGTTATCGAGGGCATTCTATGATATGCCCAAAACTATTCATAAATACACATAATATTCTTTTGTTGAAAGGGCACATACCGGTCTTAGTCGACCGCTAGAGAGATCTGGAGAATTGTGGCTGCTGCCTGCAGACTCTGATGTGACAACACAAACACACTTAGCTATCTCATGTCGGAAATAGTGACATCAGAATGCAAGCGGAGGATGAGACAAAAACTCTGCTTTGACATTACTCACCTACTGAGTTGTCTGTGAGCTTTGGAGGAAAGACCTGCTGTTTATCCTCCACACAGCCAGGGGGGGTAGCACTGAGTGCTGAACTACAGCCAGGGTCAGGAGAGGTTGGGATGGGGGGAGAGAAGGGAGGCATGGTTGGGGTGGGGAGAGGCTGGGTTGGGCAGAAGTCAGAGGGTAAGTGAGATAAAGCTTTGCTTTTAGTGTCATGTAATAATTTATTCATGAACCATTAAGGGAATACAGTCTCACCTCCTCGTCTTCCCTTTCCTCCTCCCCTTCATCATGGACGAGCTCCACTACCAATGATGGGAAGACACCGATCCGTCCATTCAGCTCTCCCTCCCAAAAGCCGTCATCCACCTGTCAAGTAAAACATTCACACAGGTATTGTAGAGGGATACATGAAATGAAAAGGTAACAACAGAAAAGATGGTGTGACAATAACCAAGTCCAGCACTACCTCATCAATCCATTTATGCCTTCCACAAAATAATCGAAACTCAAAGTCCACTTACTAGCTTTTTTTTCAGAGCTTTCATCCACACCTCATGGCCTTCATCACAGAATAGAGTTTACTCAGTTGTAATCGTTCTGTCATGTGATGACAACTGAATTCCATCACAACTGGGAGCATACTTCGCTTGTAAAGACATTGAGATGTGGCTGAAAGCTCATTTTAATACTAGAGCCAGTAAAAACTATGAGAGAATATTACAATACAAATAATCACAATGAGCACGAAGTCATGCTGAGACTGATAAAAGTGGAGCCTGGTCTACAAACAGCAATAGATAGCTGAAGTAAACCCAAGCTGTGTTCCAAAAGTAACAAAACCATATTCAAAATTTCAATGATATTTGTAATTAAATAAATTACTTAAAAGCCTTGCTCAACAGTATGTTGTGTGGTTAACGATCTACAGCATGTCGTCTAAAGTGCATGGCACAAGTGCGTTTAAGGCGTGTCCAACTCCACTTTTGCTGGCTAAATGGAGCATAATCTGGGTGCAATGTAAGATACAAGGGGCAAAGGGTTATATTTACTGCATTGCACTGTCTGCTGAGAGTAATGTAGTAAGAGCAGTAATGGCACTGCAGCAAATATGGTGGGACATTTGAGCACCAAAAATAAAAACTGCAGTTATAAACTTGAAAGAGGAAACAGAACTAAACTGTAGCTTCAGAAATTATCAGCAAAGCTATGCTGCTCCTTCTGCATAAATGTGCAGTGTCTCTCTCAATGAGGAGTCTGACAGCAGCTCTGCAGCTCTGCTGCGTTCACATTTTCCTCATTAATGATGTATTATTTCACCCACCTGCAACCCATCCCCTCCCTGTGTGTGTAACAAGCAGAGTGAACACATGTTGTGAACCTATGTAAGCACATCTTATTATCTGAATAATGTGCCCTTTAAAAAGTAGGAAAAAACTGTGTCATTCTGACTTTAGACCAGGTTTTTGTTGGTAAGCTGCTCAGTCGCTTTCTGCTGCCTCAATATAGCAATATGCCAACAATATGCCTGACTACACGACCTACACACCCATGGCCACATTGCCTGCTTGGGTGCTGGCTGTGAAAATGTACCTGCATCGGTCAGAAAACTGACAACTCTCTGTGCTGTGCACCACTTTGCACTGGGTGTAAGATAAGATCCATATGTTTAGATAAGTAAGGTCTTTAAAACAAAATCTAATATTGTTGTTTATTCAAGCTTTCTTATTTCGGAGGCTACTTCCAAACAGCATTTCCCATAAGCCCTAGCCATTATTGGTAAAACATTAAAACTCGACTAAAGAGGCAAATCCAAATCTGTTACAGCAGGACAGATAGGACTGAACAGTTTTGAGGTTTTCAGAGGAGCTGGTGAGTTTTCTGGATATGGACAAAACCAAGTTGTGATGATGTTAAGTGTTGCTATTTTTATGAGAGCTGCAGTTTTTTGCATGCCAAAAAAAATCTATCATTATTTTACTTTGTTAAATTCCCAAAGATTTTAACTTCAAAAAGCACACCTCACACTTCACATGAACTCACTTCATATTGTCAGACAGACCCGATGAAAGAGATGCTGAGTGAGAGATTCAGTTGAGTTACAGAAGCTAGTGGAGCAGAAACGACCCTGAATGTAATCTATATGAGCAGATATTTGCATATGTATGCAGAATCTGTGGGCAATAGGACAACCTTATGATATCAGAAGAGCTGGTTTCTGTTTGCAGTCCAAGTAGTACTGACCAATCAAGTTTGAGCGAGCTTTAAACAGTCTGTGTGGAGAGGTGGAACACATTGGCTGAAATGCAATATTAGAACCCATCAACTATTTACTGAGGAAAATTTAGCGTTATACCTTTTTTTAAATTCTTCTGCATTCATATACAGAAATCTGTTCGTAAACAATGAGAGCAGGAAACAATGACCAGCACAGAGAAGAGGGAGTCTTGGCCCAGTGGCTACACCACATCTCCAAAAATATGAGCTGTTATCACCTGAGGCTAAATTGTTGTCAGACCAGGAGCCATTGGGTTCTGAGATTTGCCTGGATGTGACACCATGACTTCAGCTCTCTATAAGCCTGACAGCTGAATCTGATGTGTCAATGTTGCTTGATAAATCATTTTACAACTTTACAATTAAGTGGAGCATGATAGATTGTGGGATTATAGGGATTTGTTGTGTCCTCTTAGTTTAGGCAGCAGAAGACTGCATTTCTCTGATTCAGCCCTTACATTGGCATAGATAACACACACCTCTGCATGTCGACAGCGGATCAGGTGAATCAGTGCCCCCTCCTGGAAGGACAGCTCCTCTGCACTCTGGGCCTGGTAGGAGTACAGAGCTCTGGCTACACCTGACAAAGGATTCAAATCAAACTGGATTGTTAACAAACACACTCACATGACATCATCAGCTTATTATGAATCATTTGTGCATACACATTACATGCTTACATGTGACTGTGTATCAAATACAACATGTAATTGATATATTCAGCTGTAACATACACACTGACCTCTGCTCCCTCCCCTGTCTTTATTCCCAGTAGATGACGTGGAGCTGAAAGAACTGTCCAGTTGAGCAGCATCCTCTGCTGGCAGACACAGGAACTGCACATAACGCTCAGGAACATACCCCACCTGACCACATGAGTTACACACCTGGACAGAGACAGGAACAGGTATTATAGAGACACAGGTGAGTCACTGATAAGCTGATAATGTCCTGATAAGTCAACAAACATTTGCAGACATCCTGGACCTGAAAGCTGTTCACCTTGCACTCTACCTGCTTCTGCCAGGATTGAGAGTTCACAATGCCATTGTCAGGACCAACAGCACAGTGACAGCAGCCTTAAATTCCTAGCTCCCCCATCTTATGCAAACTAGCATCTGCATATGCTATATTGTAGGCAACTGGACTTGCTTGTGTTTCTTGAAGACATTTCGCCTCTCATCCAAGAAGCTTCTTCAGTTCAGTGGATGAGAGGCGAAACTTCTTCAAGAAACGTAAGCAAGTCCAGTTGCCTACGATATAGCACTTACGATTACCATGACTTGGATGACTGAGAATTAGTGTTGTGACGTTCACGAACGAACCGATTCTATTGAACGGCTCATTAACATGAACGATGGGAACCGAGTCGCAGTTGGGAACCGTTCGTTTCTTTTTTTTTGTTTTTTTTTTTAATATCACTGTGTGCTCCTCCTTTGCTCCTCCCCTGAGCAAAATTCATTGTAGCCTGCTTTGTTTTTAATGTTTATTTGTAAGTGTTAACGTCACGGTGTTGCATGAATAACAAGTCATGGTAGCTTTACACACATACAAACAATTTGTATAAAGGGTAAATCCAAAATAGTGATGTCACTGTCAAAGCAGAGTGATATGGTGCAACCTTGTGGAATATTTACAATGAATCCAGATCAGACTTTAAAATCTAGTCCACACATGTCAAATGAGGTTATAATCAATATTTCAGAATAATTCAAACTCAGATATTGGTGGGATATCTAATTTTGTATTATTTTGTTCCAAATCTCACCCCATCATACCTCCCAGTGATTATTTCCAAGATAAAATGAGTTACCACCAGGCTGGCTTCTTAAAACTTAATAAATATAAAAATCAGTCAAATGAGCCAGTTTTTTGAACGGCTCTTTGAAAGGAACGGCTCCAGGAAGAGCCATAAATCCCATCTCTACTGAGAATCTTCACTGACTAGCATCTGCGTAGATCTGTGGTGGTGGGCTCAACCCCTCTTCTGCTTACTCAGAGCTGTGCATGTGCCAGAGCAGATCTTTGACAGAGGTGGTTGCTCCCACTATGGAGGGACTGGCTGTTTCAGGCAAGTAGGATCTTGTTCCAACCTTTCTTGTCAGGGCTGGCTCACATTGGTGGCCTGGCTCCTAAAAGGAACAGACTCCCAGCTTTAGGCTTACAGAACCTGAAGTCAGGACTATGCAAGAGGCTCTGGTACCTTCCACCTGAGCTGCCTACTTGTATCATTGGGAGTGTTGACTGCACTGTGTGGGGCTCATCAGGTGGGTCCCCCCCTTACAGAACTGGACATCCTATCATTTCTGCAGGTCCAGCTGGAAGCAGGGAATCAGCTGCTGCGAGGGATGGTGGCAGCAATTGAGGCAGTTTGTGGTCACTTTCCTCTCCTGAAAGAGGACAGGGGGTCGAGCAGCTCGGTCCATGCTGTGTCCTATCAGGGCCTTAACACTCCCTCCTTCAGCGAGCGATTGCTGGGTGTGGCTCATTGATAGATGACTTGACCATGTGAGCTACATGCTCATTCACCACTATTTTAACAGTCAGCTTAGAGACTTGTGGGCTGACCTAAGTTGCCACTCTGTTGACAGATTTGGGCTTTGTGTCTTGCTGGGCCTTTATCTCCTTGGGTCAGTCTTGCGTCTTACAGACTAAATTTAGCAGCCCCTCTGCCTCTACGGCTTGGCCTTCGCTTCAGTGGGGCCTTGATCTGGTTGATGTGTAAATAGTGTGCATACTTTGTTACTTGTTGTTTTGTGAACTCTGCTTGTGGGCTACACTGTCTCTTCACAGAGTGTCTTAAAGAGCTAGCACGTGCCAATGGAACATGTAACGGAGAGAGAGAGAGATGATAGAGAGTCTGGTTAAATTGTTACCTTGGTTCTTTTAGAAAGGAGACTCTCCGGCTTCCAGGCCGCCCTGAGACATTTTCCAAACAAACAATCAGTGATTTCACACTAGCACGGGTTTCTTATAGGTAAATTGTAGGGCATGGCGAAGCATCCACATACCCTGACAGCAGGGGCTTCATTCCCCGTACATGTGGAACATGTAACAGAGCGGGCTGTTCTCATGTACTGTTGGTAAGATTTCCTGTGAAAAGTAATGCACCATATCCCAAATGATGCACCAGTAATTTGTGCATATTCCATGTATTTTGGCAGGCCGTGATCACGTGACCAATGCCCTGAGAGGGGTGATGATGGAAACTATCCCAAGTGGTCCAAGTGGAGGCAGGTTGGGACGTGGATGGGTCACAAAACACAAGACTTTCCCCTGGAGACTGGTGTTCAGACCCATATGAACTTTGAGTGAATTCATTTTAAGGTACGTCCTCACCATGTTTCTTTTCCTGAACCTAACCACAGTAACTTTACTTGCCTAAACCTAACCTCTGTAACTTTACATTAAATAAGCAACTTTATGCAAAAGATGTAACGTCATTTGTGTGGCGCTAATTCGTAGGATATGATATGAAATGTTGTATAAGAATACACTGAGCAAGTGGAGAGATATTCCCTTCACTCAGAGAACTATGGTTACATTATAACCAGACTTTACCTTCAGCCAGTCCTCCATGTCTCCATCTTCAATCACTTGAAGCTCCTCCCCTTCCATGATTGACAGCTCATCTGACTGGCTAGCCTACGGGAAGAAACATGTTTTTGCTATTATGAATTCTTCAAACATTATCCAACTGCAATACTAAATATACACAGGAAAAACACTATCCATTGCCTTATGTAAGATCCGCTGATCTCTATATAAACTATATCTGATGTTGTTAAAAATGTAGAAAGTCATGCTAATCCTACTATGCACAGTTTTGACCTTGTGTGAGATCCACTGATAACACAAACTGTGCATAGTAGGATTAGGATGACTTTCTACATTTTTAACAACATCAGATAGAGTTTATATAGTCATTCTCTTCATATCTACTTAGACCCTGAGTTTTCAATAGGGGGTCCACAATCCCTAGGGATTGATAATGATAATTTGATAATTTAATTTAAGTTTTAACGTGTTTTTTTTTTTGTTTTGTTTGTTTTCAAAAATACAAACATCAACATGAATCCAACATATTATTAGCAGACATAAATTCGCCTATTTATTTAAAAATGATAATAATCATTTACAGTACACAACATTAATGACAGGCTAACTGTTACCCATTGATCCTCATGCAGTCATGTGAGCTAGCTCATGCTAAATCACTGTGCTGCAGTTATGCATAAAGGCGAGGTGAACTAGTTACCTAACATATATGTACCATTGAAACATTTTGGCCAAGCTAGCTTTAGCTTTATTATTATTCCAAGTGTATTCTTGTGAGCCACAGAAGACTCTCAGTCTCGAATGTAACTTTTCGAGCTAACACATCTAGCCATGCTACAAGTCAGCAGCAGGCGAGAGCAAATGAGACAAGACTGGGAAATATTTAGAGAATTATTTCAAGTGCAATTCAATTGTATGCAGTGGTTGTAGTACGAGCTCCCTGCTGTGCCTCTTTTTGAGCTAAGGGGTCCTTGGCCTAAAAAAACATTGAAGACCCCTGATTTAGAGAGATCAAACTATCAAACAGGACTTTAAAACTGCTTGCAGATGCTGATTTCAACACCTTCCTCTTACACCTTGTTGATTTTTCAGTGTGTGTTTCTCAACATTTTCTGTCCTGTCACTTCATGTTACTTCTCCAAATTGTCATAACCACTGCAATGAGAGAGTTGTCAAGTTTTCATGTTGACATTTTTGAGAATTGCGCTGGGGTTTTTTTTGTTTTGTTTTTTCTTTTTCAAGCATGGAGGAAGTTCTAGTTGGGACTATGTGAAGCCCTCACCTCAAGATAGGAGAAGGTTTGCTGTAGTACATTTTCAGATGAAATAAATCTAACCTGTACGAGTACACATTTCATTAATGTGATGTCTACCTGATAGCTATAGATGACTCTGCAGGCAGCAGGGTAAATACACACTCCAGATGCTGACACTGGATCTGCAAAGATGTCTCCGTTCTCATCATCATAGTCCTCAAAGTCAGTCAGCTCAAACTCATCCTCCTAAAAAACACACAATAAACATATCAGTGTGACATGAGTAGGCAAGGTATCTCACATATTTGTCTCAATACGGTTGATCCTCCAAATGTTACCCTGCTTTGTTCATTTTCTTTTATTAGGGGCTCACAGCCCATCTCGCTGGGCAATGTATGTTAGAATCTGATTTTGGACTGGATTTTGTTCTTTTAAATCTTTCAAGTTGTGAAGAAGACCTCATTTATCCTGAGGTGTAATGAAGGCTCCATTTTTAAGATGGTGTACATGTCAAGAAGAAATAAGCTTCATAACTACATAATTTTCTTTCAATACTTATGTACTTTTGATACTTACTCAAGTAATATTCTAACAATAAACCTTAACTTCTACCAAAGTCATTTTCTCTTAAGATATCTGTGTACTTCATCCACCACTGCTGTCCTGCTGTCACAAATACTCCCTTGATCAAAGGTGAATTAATTCACCCATGAAAATAGTCCCCGGTAAATACACTATTTCTTGCTGTTTGAATAGCATTTACTAATAACTTTTTTTCGGAAGTCACTGAGCCTTTCTTTAAAAAATGAAGCTATATATTTGTGAACCATGATTAAAGAGTCATAACTTTAGTAGGAACCAATCCGAATACTTTTATTGACAGTAAGATAAATACAGAATATTGTCAAGTGTATCAATTAAGTGCTCCTTTAAATCTATAAATCACAATATTTCCAAACTATAATACATATTTCTCTGAATATATGCCTTTATGTCTCTTACTGGTCTGAGAATTAAGATCAAAGTCGACAGGCAGGAGAACACTTTCCTGCTGAGCTCCTCATCTAAACTCCCATGTACAATTAGGGGAGTTATGTACAACATACATGTACAGCTGTGCAGGGCAACCATTAGTCTGGCAGGAAAAATGGGATCCCATGTGACCATATGATGATGATGATGATGATGATGATGTTGATGGTGTTAAACAATGAAACCACCATTTTCATGACTTTGGCTTTCAACTGCATTATCAGATTGCCATCTGTGCCAGTTAGAGTAATTGCCATTCATTTAATACACTTGCAGTTGGTTTAAGAGAATAAACTGTAATAAACTCAACCTAAATATGAAATATCAAAAATGACATTGCTATGAGCCTAAAATTTGTTATTTGCCTGTTTTCCAACAATAAGGAGTGGTCGCACCATGTCACTTTCTATTATTATTCCTGGTGTCATTATTATATGAAAATGTGGGTGTATTTGGCTTTGTATGTTGTCTGGTTAAGGAGTTATAAAAATCTGCATTTTTTTGCCACTCATAGATCAGTTAAAGATGGCCGCCAAAAGAGCCCCCTAGGCCACAAGTTGACCTTTGCAACATGAAAAAATTCTAACAAGACATCATTAGTGTCCTAAACAAACAGGTTAGCCATGTTACCCCCATTACCCATTTCTTTTGCTGGACTACATGTAGGGCTGAGCAATATATCATTATTTTATTAACACTGTGAAGCCAGATCTCGTCTAAGATTTTGGATATCGTAATATTTTAAGAAGGTATTGTCTTTTCCTAGTTTTAAAGGCTGCATTACAAGTGATGTGATTTCCTGAACTTATCAGACTGTTCTGGCTATTCTATTTTTCACCCTTACCCATTTAGTCACTATATCTACATTACTGATGATTATTCATCATAAATCTCATTGTGTAATTTTTTTATGAAAGCACCAATATTCAATCCTGCAATATCATTACAATATCAATATTAAGGTAAAAAACACTGTGATATTATCATATATTATATGGTTTTCTCCATATCGCCCAGCCCTACAGCCATGTCACACTGGTGGAATGGCATGTGAAAAAATGTCCCAGGCCCTGACAGGTCAACCTCAGACCACTGAGGCACCAGCACTCCCTAACGGCTCTCCATCTTTTCACCAAGAAACTCAAGGAGGTTAGTTTTGTGTGTGTGTGTGTGTGTGTGTGTGTGTGTGTGTGTGTGTGTGTGTGTGTGTTTGCATACTGAATAGTCCTCAGTGGACTTCCTCTGTTCACTGAGGCGCCTCTCTCTCTCCAGCTCCTCCTCTGCCTGGTTCATGGCGTTGTGAAGCCACAGTTCAGTTCCTGTGACACTGTCTGACAACAGAGCCAGACGGGCCTCTGCCTTCACTCTGCTGAGCTGAGACAGGAAGAAAACAAGACACTTGTTCTTACATTTTGACATGTCAACTTAGCACCTGGTCCAGCATTACAGTATATGAACCCTTTACTTTTCTCCATTTTGGTGGTGAGGGTCTTTTCCAACTGTCCCCTCTCTGCTTTAGGGAAACATCACTGCAGTCTATTTGTATCCAATTTTTATGCGAACTTTTATTAAGCTGAATAAAACCAAATAAATTAGTATGGTTACGTTTAGCCTCTGTTTTTACCACCAATTCCATTGGTTTAAGTCCCATTAATTCAGTGTGATTTACACTTCGGGTGATCTCTCTGAATTATCATAAATGTCTTTAAGAAATCATAAAAAAAGAAGTTCGTTTTGACTGAAGTTAAATATAATGACAAAATTAAAAAATAACTGCACTGATGGATTAGGAGCTGCAGTGACTTTCTGAACCCATTCAGACGTTTTTCAACACCTCCCCACGACTGTCACAAAGTGGAAGCCACCATAAATTATTGACTTCAGAACACTTATTCAGGATATTTCCTTGCAGAAGTCAAAGAAGGTGACATTCTGTTTATGGTGAGTGGTTCAATGTTTTTTTTATTCCTGCTTGTACTTTTTCTGACTGCCTGGGTACCATGTTAATGTGCACTTCAACTTGTTAACAACATCTACACTCTGCTCTGCTTTGAACTTTGACAGTTGATGTCTAAACTCTATGTGATGATGTATTTTACTGGTATATATGAAACAACTGCAAACAGATTTAAAAGAAACATCTTGGTTAATTTCTCCTTGTGTTGGATCATAATCCTGCTGAAATATGAAAACATGTTGGTTTAGAAGCATGTATTGGTCATTTTTCATGGTTGAAAGTGTTGCTATACTCTTAACAGTCATGCCCCACTTGCAAGTACTCCGCTATCATATATGTGGCTAGATGCTAATGTCAGGAAAACATGTCATCTTGGTTGCCGATGTTATTAATTTCTCCCTGATTTTGGATTATATTTCTGCTGGAAAATATCTGGTTATGTTTAGAAGCTTTTATAGGTAATTTTTGATTGATGATTAGAAAGTGCCACGATTTTCCATTATAGTCATTTCCCCAGGAATGAGACCTAAATGAGTTAACGTTTTACCACTCACGGTTCCCTTGTCTCAAAGTCAATGGGTTTTTGTTAGATGCCTGAAATAAGGTCTGTGGTTAACACACTTAAAAGAGTTTCATGTTTTGTCCTACAAGATAAAAGACGTCATACAAAAAGTGGTTCCAAACAAGCGGCTAATTGAGACTCCAGGATGTTATTCCGTCAAACGCTTTATAGCCTTGTTGCGGTGGTGACATTAAGTCATGCGACTGTGGCGTAGTTTGTTTAAAGCCTGATGTTAGCTTTTTACTTCTGTTGATTGCATTTAAGCTTCATAAATGACAAAAGTGCTGTTCGGTTGTGAGGAAAACATGTAAGTATTGCCAATGTTTGTTTGCCACACTACTGTAAAAATTCCACAGGCCTTTTGAGGATGTGACCAGGACAACACTTAGGCCTACATCTGCCTACAGAAAAACGTCATCCCTGGAGCACTCCATGACAGTGAGGTCATCAAGTACCATTCTGAAGTCATCATGTACCACTATGAAGTAATCAAGTTCCATTCTGAGGTCATCAAGTACCATTCTGAGGTCATCAAGTACCATTCTGAAGTCATCATGTTCCATTCTGAGGTCATCAAGTACCATTTTAAAGTCATCAAGGACCATTCTGAGGTCATCAAGTACCATTCTGAAGTCAAGTACCATTCTTAAGTTATCAAGTACCATTCTGAGGTCATCAGGTTTCATTCTGAGGTCATCAGGTTCCATTCTGAGGTCATCAAGTACTTTTCTGAGGTCATCAATACTATTCTGAGGCCATCAGGTTCCATTCTGAGGTCATCAGGTTCCATTCTGAGGTCATCAGGTTCCATTCTGAGGTCATCAGGTTCCATTCTGAGGTCATCAGGTTCCATTCTGAGGTCATCAGGTTCCATTCTGAAGTCATCAAGTACCATTCTGAGGTCATCAAATACCATTCTGAAGTCATCATGTTCCATTCTGAGGTCATCAAGTACCACTCTGAGGTCATCAAGTACCATTCTGAAGTCATCAAGTACCATTCTGAAGTCATCAAGTACCATTCTTAAGTTATCAAGGACCATTCTGAGGTTATCAAGTTCCATTCTGATGTCATCAAGTACCATGCAGTGGTCATCAAGTTCCATTCTGAAATCATCAAGTACCATTCTGAGGTCATCAAGTACCATTCAGTGGTCATCAAGTTCCATTCTGAAGTCACCATGTATCATTCTGAAGTCATCAAGTACCATTCTGAAGTCATCAAGTACCATTCTGAGGTCATCAAGTACCATTCTGAAGTCACCATGTTCCATTCTGATGCCATCAAGTTTCATTCTGAGGTCATCAAGTACCATTCTGACATCATCAAGTACCATTCTGAAGTCATCAAGTATTCTGAGGTCATCAAGTACCATTCTGAGGTCATCAAGTTCCATTCTGAAGTCATCAAGTTCCATTCTGAAGTCATCAAGTACCATTCTGAAGTCATCAAGTTCCATTCTGAAGTCATCAAGTACCATTCTGAAGTCATCAAGTTCCATCCTGAAGTCATCATGTACCATTCTGAGGTCATCAAATACCATTCTGAGGTCATCAAGTATCATTCTGAGGTCATCATGTACCATTCTCATGTACCATTCTGAAGTCATCATGTACCATTCTGAAGTCATCAAGTACCATTCTGAAGTCATCAAGTTCCATTTTGAGGTCATCAAGTTCCATTCTGAAGTCATCAAGTACCATTCTGACGTCATCAAGTACCATTCTGAAGTCATCAAGTACCATTCTGAGGTCATCAAGTTCCATTCTGAAGTCATCAAGTTCCATTTTGAGGTCATCAAGTTCCATTCTGAAGTCATCAAGTTCCATTCTGAAGTCATCAAGTACCATTTTGAGGTCATCAAGTTCCATTCTGAAGTCATCAAGTACCATTCTGATCTCATCAAGTACCATTCTGAAGTCATCAAGTACTATTCTGAGGTCATCAAGTTCCATTCTGAGGTCATCATGTACCATTCTGAAGTCATCATGTACCATTCTGAAGTCATCAAGTACCATTCTGAAATCATCAAGTTCCATTTTGAGGTCATCAAGTATCATTCTGAGGTCATCATGTACCATTCTGAAGTCATCATGTACCATTCTGAAGTCATCAAGTTCCATTTTGAGGTCATCAAGTTCCATTCTGAAGTCATCAAGTACCATTCTGACGTCATCAAGTACCATTCTGAAGTCATCAAGTACCATTCTGAGGTCATCAAGTTCCATTTTGAGGTCATCAAGTTCCATTCTGAAGTCATCAAGTACCATTCTGAGGTCATGAAGTTCCATTCTGAGGTCATCAAGTACCATTCTGATCTCATCAAGTACCATTCTGAAGTCATCAAGTACCATTCTGAAGTCATCAAGTACCATTCTTAAGTTATCAAGGACCATTCTGAGGTCATCAAATACCATTCTGAGGTCATCAAGTTCCATTCTGAGGTCATCATGTTCCATTCTGAGGTCATCAAGTACCATTCTGAAGTCATCAAGTTCCATTTTGAGGTCATCAAGTTCCATTCTGAAGTCATCAAGTACCATTTTGAGGTCATCAAGTTCCATTCTGAAGTCATCAAGTACCATTCTGATCTCATCAAGTACCATTCTGAAGTCATCAAGTTCCATTTTGAGGTCATGAAGTTCCATTCTGAAGTCATCAAGTATTCTGAGGTCATCAAGTACCATTCTGAGGTCATCAAGTTCCATTCTGAAGTCATCAAGTTCCATTCTGAAGTCATCAAGTACCATTCTGAAGTCATCATGTTCCATTCTGAGGTCATCAAGTACCATTCTGAGGTCATCAAGTTCCATCCTGAAGTCATCATGTACCATTCTGAGGTCATCAAATACCATTCTGAGGTCATCAAGTATCATTCTGAGGTCATCATGTACCATTCTGAAGTCATCATGTACCATTCTGAAGTCATCATGTACCATTCTGAAGTCATCAAGTACCATTCTGAAGTCATCAAGTTCCATTTTGAGGTCATCAAGTTCCATTCTGAAGTCATCAAGTATTCTGAGGTCATCAAGTACCATTCTGAGGTCATCAAGTTCCATTCTGAAGTCATCAAGTTCCATTCTGAAGTCATCAAGTACCATTCTGAAGTCATCAAGTTCCATTCTGAAGTCATCAAGTACCATTCTGAAGTCATCAAGTACCATTCTGAGGTCATCAAGTTCCATCCTGAAGTCATCATGTACCATTCTGAGGTCATCAAATACCATTCTGAGGTCATCAAGTATCATTCTGAGGTCATCATGTACCATTCTGAAGTCATCATGTACCATTCTGAAGTCATCAAGTACCATTCTGAAGTCATCAAGTTCCATTTTGAGGTCATCAAGTTCCATTCTGAAGTCATCAAGTACCATTCTGACGTCATCAAGTACCATTCTGAAGTCATCAAGTACCATTCTGAGGTCATCAAGTTCCATTTTGAGGTCATCAAGTTCCATTCTGAAGTCATCAAGTACCATTCTGAGGTCATGAAGTTCCATTCTGAGGTCATCAAGTACCATTCTGATCTCATCAAGTACCATTCTGAAGTCATCAAATACCATTCTGAAGTCATCAAGTACCATTCTTAAGTTATCAAGGACCATTCTGAGGTCATCAAATACCATTCTGAGGTCATCAAGTTCCATTCTGAGGTCATCATGTTCCATTCTGAGGTCATCAAGTGCCATTCTGAAGTCATCAAGTTCCATTCTGAGGTCATCAAGTACCATTCTGAGGTCATCAGGTTCCATTCTGAGGTCATCAGGTTCCATTCTGAAGTCATCAAGTACTATTCTGAGGTCATCAAGTACTATTCTGAAGTCATCAGGTTCCATTCTGAGGTCATCAGGTTCCATTCTGAGGTCATCAAGTACCATTCTGAGGTCATCAGGTTCCATTCTGAGGTCATCAAGTACCATTCTGAGGTCATCAGGTTCCATTCTGAGGTCATCAAGTACCATTCTGAGGTCATCAGGTTCCATTCTGAGGTCATCAGGTTCCATTCTGAGGTCATCAAGTACCATTCTGAGGTCATCAGGTTCCATTCTGAGGTCATCAGGTACCATTCTGAGGTCATCAAGTACCATTCTGAAGTCATCAAGTACCATTCTGAAGTCATCAAGTACCATTCTTAAGTTATCAAGGACCATTCTGAGGTCATCAAATACCATTCTGAGGTCATCAAGTTCCATTCTGAGGTCATCATGTTCCATTCTGAGGTCATCAAGTACCATTCTGAAGTCATCATGTACCATTCTGAGGTCATCATGTACCATTCTGAGGTCATCAAGTTCCATTCTGAGGTCATCATGTACCATTCTGAAGTCATCGTGTACCATTCTGAGGTCATCAAGTTCCATTTTGAGGTCATCAAGTTCCATTCTGAAGTCATCAAGTACCATTCTGAGGTCATCAAGTTCCATTCTGAGGTCATCAAGTACCATTCTGATCTCATCAAGTACCATTCTGAAGTCATCAAGTACCATTCTGAAGTCATCAAGTACCATTCTTAAGTTATCAAGGACCATTCTGAGGTCATCAAGTACCATTCTGAGGTCATCAAGTACCATTCTGAGGTCATCAAGTACAATTCTGAAGTCATCAAGTACAATATGAGGTCATCAAGTACCATTCTGAGGTCATCAAGTACCATTCTGAGGTCATCAAGTTCCATTCTGAGGTCATCAAGTACCATTCAGTGGTCAACAAGTTCGATTCTGAAGTCATCATGTACCATTCTGAAGTCATCAAGTACCATTCTGAGGTCATCAAGTTCCATTTTGAGGTCATCAAGTACCATTCTGAAGTCATCAAGTACCATTCTGACATCATCAAGTACCATTCTGATCTCATCAAGTACCATTCTGAAGTCATCAAGTACTATTCTGAGGTCATCAAGTTCCATTCTGAGGTCATCAAATACCATTCTGAGGTCATCAAGTTCCATTCTGAGGTCATCATGTTCCATTCTGAGGTCATCATGTACCATTCTGAAGTCATCATGTACCATTCTGAGGTCATCAAGTACCATTCTGAGGTCATCAAGTTCCATTCTGAGGTCATCATGTTCCATTCTGAGGTCATCATGTACCATTCTGAAGTCATCATGTACCATTCTGAAGTCATCAAGTACCATTCTGAGGTCATCAAGTTCCATTTTGAGGTCATCAAGTTCCATTCTGAAGTCATCAAGTACCATTCTGAAGTCATCAAGTACCATTCTGAAGTCATCAAGTACCATTCTGAGGTCATCAAGTACCATTCTGAAGTCATCAAGTACCATTCTGAGGTCATCAAGTACCATTCAGTGGTCAACAAGTTCGATTCTGAAGTCATCATGTTCCATTCTGAGGTCATCAGGTTCCATTCTGAGGTCATCAGGTTCCATTCTGAGGTCATTAAGTACCATTCTGAAGTCATTAAGTACCATTCTGAAGTCATCAAGTACCATTCTGAGGTCATCAAGTACTATTTTGAGGTCATCAGGTTCCATTCTGAGGCCATCAGGTTCCATTCTGAGGTCATCAAGTACCATTCTGAGGTCATCATGTTCCATTCTGAGGTCATCAGGTTCCATTCTGAGGTCATCAGGTTCCATTCTGAGGTCATCAGGTTCCATTCTGAGGTCATCAAGTACCATTCTGAGGTCATCAGGTTCCATTCTGAGGTCATCAGGTTCCATTCTGAGGTCATCAGGTTCCATTCTGAGGTCATCAGGTACCATTCTGAGGTCATCAGGTACCATTCTGAGGTCATCAAGTACTATTCTGAAGTCATCAAGTACCATTCTGAAGTCATCATGTACCATTCTGAAGTCATCAAGTACCATTCTGAGGTCATCAAGTTCCATTTTGAGGTCATCAAGTTCCATTCTGAAGTCATCAAGTACCATTCTGAGGTCATGAAGTTCCATTCTGAGGTCATCAAGTACCATTCTGATCTCATCAAGTACCATTCTGAAGTCATCAAGTACTATTCTGAAGTCATCCAGTACCATTCTGAGGTCATCAAGTACCATTCTGAAGTCATCAAGTACCATTCTGAGGTCATCAAGTACCATTCTGAAGTCACCATGTTCCATTCTGATGCCATCAAGTTTCATTCTGAGGTCATCAAGTACCATTCTGACATCATCAAGTACCATTCTGAAGTCATCAAGTATTCTGAGGTCATCAAGTACCATTCTGAGGTCATCAAGTTCCATTCTGAAGTCATCAAGTTCCATTCTGAAGTCATCAAGTACCATTCTGAAGTCATCAAGTACCATTCTGAGGTCATCAAGTTCCATCCTGAAGTCATCATGTACCATTCTGAGGTCATCAAATACCATTCTGAGGTCATCAAGTATCATTCTGAGGTCATCATGTACCATTCTGAAGTCATCATGTACCATTCTGAAGTCATCAAGTACCATTCTGAAGTCATCAAGTTCCATTTTGAGGTCATCAGGTTCCATTCTGAGGTCATCAAGTACCATTCTGAGGTCATCAGGTTCCATTCTGAGGTCATCAGGTTCCATTCTGAGGTCATTAAGTACCATTCTGAAGTCATCAAGTACCATTCTGAGGTCATCAAGTACTATTTTGAGGTCATCAGGTTCCATTATGAGGCCATCAGGTTCCATTCTGAGGCCATCAGGTTCCATTCTGAGGTCATCAAGTACCATTCTGAGGTCATCAGGTTCCATTCTGAGGTCATCAGGTTCCATTCTGAGGTCATCAGGTTCCATTCTGAGGTCATCAGGTTCCATTCTGAGGTCATTAAGTACCATTCTGAAGTCATCAAGTACCATTCTGAGGTCATCAAGTACTATTTTGAGGTCATCATGTTCCATTCTGAGGTCATCATGTACCATTCTGAAGTCATCATGTACCATTCTGAAGTCATCAAGTACCATTCTGAGGTCATGAAGTTCCATTCTGAGGTCATCAAGTACCATTCTGATCTCATCAAGTACCATTCTGAAGTCATCAAGTACTATTCTGAAGTCATCCAGTACCATTCTGAGGTCATCAAGTACCATTCTGAAGTCATCAAGTACCATTCTGAGGTCATCAAGTACCATTCAGTGGTCAACAAGTTCGATTCTGAAGTCATCATGTACCATTCTGAAGTCATCAAGTACCATTCTGAGGTCATCAAGTTCCATTTTGAGGTCATCAAGTACCATTCTGACATCATCAAGTACCATTCTGATCTCATCAAGTACCATTCTGAAGTCATCAAGTACTATTGTGAGGTCATCAAGTTCCATTCTGAGGTCATCAAATACCATTCTGAGGTCATCAAGTTCCATTCTGAGGTCATCATGTTCCATTCTGAGGTCATCATGTACCATTCTGAGGTCATCAAGTACCATTCTGAGGTCATCAGGTTCCATTCTGAGGTCATCAGGTTCCATTCTGAGGTCATCAAGTACCATTCTGAGGTCATCAGGTTCCATTCTGAGGTCATCAGGTTCCATTCTGAGGTCATCAAGTACCATTCTGAAGTCATCAAGTACTATTCTGAAGTCATCAAGTACCATTCTGAAGTCATCAAGTATTCTGAGGTCATCAAGTACCATTCTGAGGTCATCAAGTACCATTCTGAGGTCATCAAGTTCCATTCTGAAGTCATCAAGTTCCATTCTGAAGTCATCAAGTACCATTCTGAAGTCATCAAGTTCCATTCTGAAGTCATCAAGTACCATTCTGAAGTCATCAAGTACCATTCTGAGGTCATCAAGTTCCATCCTGAAGTCATCATGTACCATTCTGAGGTCATCAAATACCATTCTGAGGTCATCAAGTACCATTCTGAGGTCATCAAGTACCATTCTGAAGTCATCAAGTACCATTCTGAGGTCATCAAGTACCATTCTGAGGTCATCAGGTTCCATTCTGAGGTCATCAGGTTCCATTCTGAGGTCATCAAGTACCATTCTGAGGTCATCAAGTACCATTCTGAAGTCATCAAGTACCATTCTGAGGTCATCAAGTTCCATTTTGAGGTCATCAAGTTCCATTCTGAAGTCATCAAGTACCATTCTGAGGTCATGAAGTTCCATTCTGAGGTCATCAAGTACCATTCTGATCTCATCAAGTACCATTCTGAAGTCATCAAGTACCATTCTGAAGTCATCAAGTACCATTCTGAGGTCATGAAGTTCCATTCTGAGGTCATCAAGTACCATTCTGATCTCATCAAGTACCATTCTGAAGTCATCAAGTACCATTCTGAAGTCATCAAGTACCATTCTTAAGTTATCAAGTACCATTCTGATCTCATCAAGTACCATTCTGAGGTCATCACATACCATTCTGAAGTCATCAAGTACCATTCTGAGGTCATCAAGTTCCATTTTGAGGTCATCAAGTTCCATTCTGAAGTCATCAAGTACCATTCTGAGGTCATCAAGTACCATTCTGAAGTCACCATGTTCCATTCTGATGCCATCAAGTTTCATTCTGAGGTCATCAAGTACCATTCTGACATCATCAAGTACCATTCTGAAGTCATCAAGTATTCTGAGGTCATCAAGTACCATTCTGAGGTCATCAAGTTCCATTCTGAAGTCATCAAGTACCATTCTGAAGTCATCAAGTACCATTCTGAGGTCATCAAGTTCCATCCTGAAGTCATCATGTACCATTCTGAGGTCATCAAATACCATTCTGAGGTCATCAAGTATCATTCTGAGGTCATCATGTACCATTCTGAAGTCATCATGTACCATTCTGAAGTCATCAAGTACCATTCTGAAGTCATCAAGTTCCATTTTGAGGTCATCAAGTTCCATTCTGAAGTCATCAAGTAACATTCTGAGGTCATCAAGTACCATTTTGAGGTCATCAAGTTCCATTCTGAAGTCATCAAGTACCATTCTGATCTCATCAAGTACCATTCTGAAGTCATCAAGTACTATTCTGAGGTCATCAAGTTCCATTCTGAGGTCATCAAGTACCATTCTGAAGTCATCATGTTCCATTCTGAGGTCATCAAGTACCATTCTGAGGTCATCATGTACCATTCTGATCTCATCAAGTACCATTCTGAAGTCATCAAGTTCCATTCTGAGGTCATCAAGTACCATTCTGAAGTCATCAAGTACCATTCTGAGGTCATCAAGTACCATTCTGAAGTCATCGTGTTCCATTCTGATGCCATCAAGTTTCATTCTGAGGTCATCAAGTACCATTCTGACATCATCAAGTACCATTCTGAAGTCATCAAGTATTCTGAGGTCATCAAGTACCATTCTGAAGTCATCAAGTACCATTCTGAAGTCATCAAGTACCATTCTGAGGTCATCAAGTTCCATCCTGAAGTCATCAAGTACCATTCTGAAGTCATCAAGTGCCATTCTGAGGTCATCAAGTACCATTCAGTGGTCAACAAGTTCGATTCTGAAGTCATCATGTACCATTCTGAAGTCATCAAGTACCATTCTGAGGTCATCAAGTTCCATTTTGAGGTCATCAAGTACCATTCTGACATCATCAAGTACCATTCTGATCTCATCAAGTACCATTCTGAAGTCATCAAGTACTATTGTGAGGTCATCATGTTCCATTCTGAGGTCATCATGTACCATTCTGAGGTCATCAAGTACTATTCTGAGGTCATCAAGTTCCATTCTGAGGTCATCAAGTTCCATTCTGAGGTCATCAAGTTCCATTTTGAGGTCATCAAGTTCCATTCTGAAGTCATCAAGTACCATTCTGAAGTCATCAAGTACCATTCTGAAGTCATCATGTACCATTCTGAGGTCATCAAGTACCATTTTGAGGTCATCAAGTACCATTCTGAAGTCATCAAGTACCATTCTGAAGTCATCAAGTACCATTCTGAGGTCATCAAGTACCATTCTGAAGTCATCAAGTACCATTCTGAAGTCATCAAGTACCATTCTGAAGTCATCATGTACCATTCTGAAGTCATCAGGTTCCATTTTGAGGTCATCAGGTTCCATTCTGAGGTCATCAAGTACCATTCTGAAGTCATCAAGTACCATTCTGAGGTCATCAGGTTCCATTCTGAGGTCATCAAGTACCATTCTGATCTCATCAAGTACCATTCTGAAGTCATCAAGTACTATTCTGAAGTCATCCAGTACCATTCTGAGGTCATCAAGTACCATTCTGAAGTCATACCATTCTGAGGTCATCAAGTACCATTCTGAAGTCAGCATGTACCATTCTGATGACATCAAGTTGCATTCTGAGGTCATCAAGTAACATTCTGAGGTCATCATGTACCATTCTGAAGACATCAAGTATTCTGAGGTCATCAAACCATTTTGAGGTCATCAAGTTCCATTCTGAAGTCATCAAGTTCCATTCTGAAGTCATCAAGTACCATTCTGAAGTCATCAAGTACCATTCTGAGGTCATCAAGTTCCATCCTGAAGTCATCATGTACCATTCTGAGGTCATCAAATACCATTCTGAGGTCATCAAGTATCATTCTGAGGTCATCATGTACCATTCTGAAGTCATCATGTACCATTCTGAAGTCATCAAGTTCCATTTTGAGGTCATCAAGTTCCATTCTGAAGTCATCAAGTAACATTCTGAGGTCATCAAGTACCATTTTGAGGTCATCAAGTTCCATTCTGAAGTCATCAAGTACCATTCTGATCTCATCAAGTACCATTCTGAAGTCATCAAGTACTATTCTGAGGTCATCAAGTTCCATTCTGAGGTCATCAAGTACCATTCTGAAGTCATCATGTTCCATTCTGAGGTCATCAAGTACCATTCTGAGGTCATCACGTACCATTCTGATCTCATCAAGTACCATTCTGAAGTCATCAAGTTCCATTCTGAGGTCATCAAGTACCATTCTGAAGTCATCAAGTACCATTCTGAGGTCATCAAGTACCATTCTGAAGTCATCGTGTTCCATTCTGATGCCATCAAGTTTCATTCCGAGGTCATCAAGTACCATTCTGACATCATCAAGTACCATTCTGAAGTCATCAAGTATTCTGAGGTCATCAAGTACCATTCTGAAGTCATCAAGTTGCATTCTGAAGTCATCAAGTACCATTCTGAAGTCATCAAGTACCATTCTGAGGTCATCAAGTTCCATCCTGAAGTCATCAAGTACCATTCTGAAGTCATCAAGTGCCATTCTGAGGTCCTTAATTACCATTCTGAAGTTATCAAGTACCATTCTGAGGTAATGAGTGCAATGACATCAAGATACGAAAGAACTGGAAATGCTGACCAATCACAGCAGACCGGGCATTTTCTGAAGGGGGGCTCAAGACAGAGGGTGAATACAGGTGTCAGTTTGAGGAAATGAGGAAAAAGGAAGTTTCTCATTGTGCTACCGTCAGATGTCAGTTATTTTTGTATTATTTTCCATTTCCTTCTTGTATATTTTGCACCTCTATGAAAGAACACCTGAAAATACATATTGTATGACCTTTGACATACAATCTTTAGTGGCAGCTGTTATAGTGCGCAGAACCTCAAAGCAACCTGTAAGTAAACAATGACAAATGTTATCTGACCATTTAGTGCCTGAAGAAGAGACACAAATCCTTAATACATATTCCCAGTCGTCTTTTTGTACTGTCTGTCTCTCTTTGTTTGACTTGCTACACTGATACTGTACGTCACTCTCTCAAAGATAATTGGTATTGTTCATTTGATAAAATGTTGCTGTGTTAATTATGCAGAAAAACTATTTATTTTTGCCGTTACATTTATGTGATTGGCTAATTTAAGTAATTTTTCCTCTGTATTGAGCTGTGAAACGTTATCAGTTGTTCAGTTAAGCTCACAAATGATTTTATAATTTTGCTTTTTGGAGATATTCTGTTTCTGTTTTATGTGTTTTATGAGTTTAAGTGCTGTCTTCTCTGAATGAAATGTGAGAGCAGAATGGTGACAAAATCAGTTTTAGAAGAGGAGTAATGGCTAACTCACATGTCTGATTTTTTTTTTTTTTTGTTGGAAAGAAGAAGAAGAACAAGATTAAAAAGAAGAACAAGAACAAAAACAAGAACACGACCAAGTAGTACCTTGGCTTTCCTGACGCTGTCCTGCACCTCTGCTATCTTCTGCTCCACACTAAGCCCCGTCTCCCCCGACAGCAGCTTCAACCGACTCTCCAACATCTGTAGAGCCTGACAGAAAGAGACATAGGGATATACAATACATTCCTTTTATATTGCCTGCCGGAAATTCGTAAATTCAGTGATAATAATAATGATATAACTATTGGAGAAAGCAATATCTCAAGAAGAGGAAACTCTGAATAAAAGAAAAAATGATTGCTATACTGCTACAAGCATTCATTAGTTGAGGAGTATCTTGGCTTTCCAGCTTTGAGATCAAAAACTCACCCTCTCTCCATGGGTGATGATCTTATAGTCCTTAGCAGCTTTTGTAGCCCATTTCTTGGCCTCTTTAACCAGACAGCCTTCTGCTTCTGAAGCACAAACCTCCTGTAGAGTCGACACCTGCACAAAAGACATACATCATTGCTTTGTATACATCAGCATCAACAATACAACAGCCTTTTGTGAAGATCCTCAGTACCATGTGCATTTTTTAATGTCACAGGCGTTGTTACACTGACCTGCATGAGGGTTATACTATAAACTACAAAGTTTTTATGTCCATCCCTGTACATTAGGAGTGTAACAATTTATTGATCTCAATCATTATATCGATTCAGTTATCAATGATCAAGTATCATCCATGCAAAGTGAAAACATCGATCAATATCATCATCTTTAAGATACACCTTTATTTTGAATTTTTCATAGCATGTCTGTGTCAATGTCAAACAGCACCTGGCAGATAATGGCAAGCAGCCAAGAAGACGACGATGAGTATATTTACTCCCATCTCTAGAATAAATCTAGCCATGTGGAAACATTTTGGATTTTGTAGACAAGACAGGTAAACAAACAAAGCCTCTGCCATATGCAATAACGGTAGTTACAATGGGCCCCAGTGCACTAATATGACAGGCCTATATATGTATTTACCAACAGTGTGTCTTACTGATGCTTTTATGTTAAATCCATTTGCAGATGTGTCCAGCCTGCTAGTCTTGAGAGCTTTTGCACCTTAACTAGCTACTGTAAATAGTAACTTCTCATTCCATGATTAAACAGAGACTTGATATTAAACGACATCAACATTACCCAGCAATCATCATTACATATCTGTATGTGACCCAAACTACAAAAGAAAATAGGAAATAATTAGTTTAACTGAATTGTTTTTATAATTATCTGGTTTTTTAATAGTTTATGTAGAATGAGCATATAAATTTCCTCTAGACTTATACTATTTTACAGTTACAGAAAAACCATGATAAAAATGGGTTTGCTTTTGTGAGGACATATAAAATTGCATCATATTTGATCTAACATGAGTTCTTCTTTGAACACGGGCGCATTTCCAGGTGGCAATCGGGCCCCACCACCCCACGGGCCCCAGTGCAACTGTACTGCCTGCACTTTCTTACGCCCCTGGCAGTGTGCAAACTAAGCCAAAAATACTCAGGAAACATGACAAACCTGGCCAAGCAGCTCAGGCCTAAAACATGTTGCTCTTGCTATGGTAAGGTATGGTATGGTATGGTATGCTTTGTTTCAACAGTGTTAGGCTAAAAAAATGTGCATGCAAAAAATTGACAAAATTAGCCTCCCTCGCATGGCTACAGGTAGTTTCTGTAAGGTTTCTATCCATTCGTTAAGAAATGCACTTCCTTTAGGCATTATCTGTATATTTACAGATCTACGGACACCTGGCACATATATGTTGGTGGAAATGAGGTGTAATGCTATTAAACAGGGGGTGATTAAAGGATGGGCACTACGCTTCTGCGATGAAGACATCCCGATATCAGCAGTAACTGTCGTATGAGCGCCATGCAGAGCAGCTGTGATGAACTAGCTGGTCGGATACACATACACACTGACATGCATGCGCAGCTAGAATGGTTTACGACAACAAACCACAGAGAAGCTTGTATTACAACACACACAGAGACAGTATGACTTCATTCTCTAGGACGCCATTACTCCACTATCTTAACCAAGCAAATACTGGTTTGTTGCTATATGACTGCTCTGACTGCACATACAGGACCTTTAAATGTTCTTGTTGTTAAGCCATGTTTTGTGTGTGTTACTGGAGTCAGTTTAAAGTAAGCTCTATTGCACTTACCCAGTTACAATCTATAACTGATTTTAAGCCCCTAAATTGAATCAAATCAAAATCATATCATGGCAGACTTTGTGATATCAGCAAATATCGTAAAAAAAATTAAAAAAAAAAAAAGGGTAAAATATTGTACTGTGATGCAAGAAACGATTTACACCCCTACTGTGCATGGACACACATGCATCAATGCATATTTTTTTTGCTTTGACCTAAAGATGAACATTGTTGTGAGTTTTTCCTTTACATTTTTTCACTTTTTTATCACTGAAATGTCAATCAAGAAGACTGTCAGTATAGCTTCTACACCTCTGAAGCTCACACACACAAACATGCAAACACACCTTGTCACGTGGAGCTGGCTGGAAGGTGAATTCAGGAATTTTGCTGAAGGAGACAGATTCTTGAAGAAACTGCAGAACGTTTTTCTCTCTGGTCACCTGACAATACAGCAACCAATCAATGTTAACCAGGAGCAAACAAAACAATTCCTCCTACCCTTGAATTTATCAGAAAGGATTGGAAATATAGGCTCTGATAAATAAAGGAGAGGTCTGTAACTTGATGCACCTTAATGAATGCTAATGCAGGAATAGTTTCAAGCCAAAATTGCACTAAGTTGTTGAGGTGTGGGTGGATTTCTTTGAGCAATCCCAACATTTTCATTTGTAACATCCTTGTAACATCACAGAAATGAAGACCTAGGGGGTTAAAATACTTTCTACTCACTCGAAGGGAACAGCCTACCTCAGAGTTCACACAGTAGCTACATTAGTTCAGACATTTTGTATATGTGTTGAATTTCCCTTGTAAAACTTAAACTCAGTTGTAAAAAGATTCTTAGCTTTTTCTTGAACATTAAAAAAACATTTCTCTACTAATATCTTCCACCTTTTCTTGCATATCTGTTCTTACTTTCAACCATGGTCTTATTTGCCTTTTTCCCTCCCATGTTTAACTTGTGTCTTCATTTCCACCTTTCTGCATTCCTTTTTTTTTCCCTGTCTGTGAACCTGTCTGTAACCTCTCTGCCCCACCCCCATCTTTTCAAGAGACAAGGTGAGAAATGTCTTATGTCTGGTTTCTATGGAGCCACTGTGAGATACCTTGCATGTGTGAAACTCAGACAGCAAAAGGTTTGAAGAAACGTAAACCAGAATACCTTTGAATTGAGAACCTCCATATGGCTGTCAGCTGTTTGGTTATTGAAACTGTTGGTTACAATAAACTATACAGAACACAAAAACACTGTATGCACATACACACACATACCTTAGCAACACACTCCCATATTGTGCCGTACTGTTTGTGTGTGGTCAGACAGGTATCCATCTCTGTCCCACACAGCACGGTAAAATGGCTTCTCAAATCATCATAAACATCACCGTCCATTTGCTGATGAGGGAAAGAGAGTGCAGAAGTCAGTTTTCATTATTTCAAATGGTTTTATCATTATTCAACACTACAGCTATTGTTGTTGTTGTTATTGTGAGACTTCAGTAACAAATTCACTATGACTTGCAAGTTCCTCTCAAGCACAGTACACAGACAATTCATTCCAGTTCAGGTCTAATAACAACTTGAAAGCCTAGAAAAAGTGCATCATTAAATTATTGTGTGGCCTTTGTGTGAGCAGGGAAAGCAAAAGTAAATCAACTGGCCAGCAGTCTTGGATGTGCATGGTCTCATCCAGCTCAGCTAGAAAAGAACTCTAGATTACCATCTCTAGGGGCCACAAATTGGAAAATGTATACACTCACTGAGCAACTTTCATTGGAATTTTAAAATTTGGTATCTAGTTCTTTTTAAGACATCCACCACTTCATCATACCCACAGAAATGCAAAAAACAACTGATGTTCTAATGCTAAAATCATACTGCCTGTCCCCAGGTCTTCTGTGTTCTCAGTTCATTTGTGGTAAGTTGATGAACAAGATATCTTTGCTCGGACTGATGACAGGGTGGGCCTGTCACATAAAGTGACACATGAGTATGAAGTGATCAGGCCAGCGGAAGACAGATTTGGAGTCATTGCATAGCAAATACAGCACACATCAGGGGCTACTGGGAGTATCATTGCCAGAGGAAGCCATGGCAAAGGAGTACCCACACAAGAAAGAGGAATTCACAAAAGGTATGTGGACCAAGTTGTAATGTTTTGGCTTATCACGTTGTAACTAATAAGACACAAAAGGGAAGCGAACGCAAGTGTGTGTGTTATCGTTATCAAATGTCTCAGTTTCCGCTCATTCATACTAAAATGCAGCCTTTGAGCTTTCAAACTAAAGCAGGGTCAGCAGCATTTTGAAAGGTCTCCTTTTCAGGGGTAGTTTGATGTAGGCGTAAACGTAGCATGTGGATGTAGCCCTAGTTAATGGGCGACAGTATATGAGGATAGGGTGAGATCTTTTTTTTGTTTGCAAACTTTACATCAAGAAGGAAAAGATGAAGCCACCAATTAGATTTCTGCAACACAAATGCACAGTTTGAGTGAATAAAGGTAGAGTAGGATGTGTTTCATACACTGTGCAGAGCAGACTCAGACCAGCAGCCTGCAAGCATCAGGAAATGATGTGGTTATAGTGTTATATCAGATGGTTTCCTTTTCTCCAGTTTGCATGTGGCAAGTTGTATGTGTGTGTGCGTGTGCGTGTGCGTGTGTGCAGGTGTTTTACCTCCATAATTTGTGGTAAGTCATTAGTATAGTAGTGTTGGTGATGGCCGTTGACTGCTGATAATGCCAGCAGATACTCATTACGAACTTCAGTCAAACGATCTTCACACTCTCTCAACCTGGCACTGAGCTGCAAGGACACACAAAATTATATTTTGTGGTAAGTAAAACCTGCAGGAAACATCTCCAAATTTGCTATGAAAACAATAAAGGCCTATGGTACTTTGTTAAACTAAAATCCTGACTATTTAAAGTCACTTAAGGTCTCAGTGTTGTTTTACGATGATATTTGATTAAAAAATGGATGAAACTCAGTGTGTAGTATGATAAACTGCCACATCACTGAACATATCTGGTTCTGACAATGTGCCTCTTTTAGCTTATTGTTTCGTCTTAAAGACCTGGACACACCAGGATTTCACATTCCAGTAGAATCAGCATGATCTGAGGATCTGCCTGAGGAGGCCAAATTAATCCACATAAATTTGCTGCACTGACCAATAGCAAACTGTTTCTGAGATGAGAACTTTTCAGCTGTGTGGCATCATTCACTCTTTTTTCATCTGTCAGTGATACAAATATGGCTTCTGAAAAACACTGGACTTCAGCTGAAAACACACCAGTACCGCCCGTGGCCGGATTACCAAATGGGCTTTATGGGCACAGGCCCAGGGGCCCATGTGCAGACGGGCCCAGCCATGGGCCCAGCCAGAATGGGAGAAAACAACTGTATAACGTTTTTCCCCTAAATCCCTCCTGTTCAAATTTCAAACAAATGACACCATTTATACAACAGTTAGTTCCTACCGAGTAATTTGGAGAGCCATTCCGTGAGTGCTGATATAGAGTATGACATCACTGGGACTTGTAACAGTAAAATCACTCCGCTCACGTGTTATAAATATAAATACAACCGTTAATTTACCAACTGTCACATTCGCTACATTGACGCAAACTGACACTATAGCGTTACACCAAGAAGATGGATATTATTATTACTGAGGATGAGGGGGAGTGGAAGCTGAATCCGGCCGTGCCAACATCCAGGTTTGCCAACGCTTCATCAGCCGAACTGGACGAAGTTACACAGCTGCAGATCAAATACAAAGTAGGCTAGCTTGTGAGTTCCTGGTGTGTGCTGCGTTGCCTGGCAACAGACTGGGGGAACTGTTTTTTTTTTGGCGGCGCTACATAACATACTTAAATAATTTATTTCATCACCTTTTGTTAACATTTCCTCACTCAGCATTGCTGTTTAAGCTGTTGTTGACCTGTTGTATAAAAGTAATATCACAGGAGAGGGAGTAGTGTTGTACTGTAGCCTATATCGTCACGGCTGTAATTGTCTTCGATTACCGATAGTACATCACTCCCTCTCGTGTGATATTGCTTAGGTATAACCAATAAAATTCACGCTGTTTTTTTTTGTTTTGTTTTTTTTACCTAAATAGAATGATTTAATTGGTCAAGTGCAAGTGTGGAAACTATGGTAACAGGCCGCTCCGCCTCCGCCCCTACGCGACTCAGACTGTCCTCAGCGATAGCAGTGATAGAGAGTGAAAGATGAGCGAAACAAGTGGTTGTACCAAATGTAAGCGGAGAAAAGAAAAGGAGGAGAGGGAGGCAACTTTTTTTTTTAAAACGTGTGCCTTCCATCCAAACTTTCATCCTCAAACGGAGCCAGGAGGACTGTGAATTCGCAACTAGTGCAGCTGGAGGGAGAGAAGCGGTACTGGCGGGAGGTGTTGAAGCGTGTCGTGGCCGTCATTTAATTCCTAAGTGAAAGAAGGTTGCCTTTCCGTGGCGATGATGAAGTTCTTGGATCACCACACATCACCTGTAGCCTACAGGTGTTCGTGTGTGTGCGTGTGGGCGTGCGTGCGTGCCTGTGTGTGTGTACGTATGTATGTGTGTGTGTGTGTGTGTGTGTGTGTGTGAAGACAACCTATATTACCATCATTTTCTATTTCTATTCACTATCAGAATAAGGCTTTCAGTCAAGTTGACCAGTGCTGTTTTGTGTCCTTTTTATTACCAGTAAATGAGAGTAGAGATAATAAAGAAGGAGGTGACATAAAAAGAGAGACAGCCCTCAGAGAGCCAAAGACAGGACACAAAGTGCATCTGGAGACAGAGCAGAAAAGCCATATTTACAGGTATGTGTATGTGGGTTTGTGTGTGAATTATGGAAGATTCTGAATCCACAATCTGGACTTGTGGAGGTGAAGCAGTTTGTGTTTGCAAATGCTAATGAGTAACAATATAAGCTGATTTCTTGATATTGTTGCTTGGCGAGGAAAGCGTTGTTGCAATTATGTGTAAATCCTGTATGATGGAGGATATCTGCAGGTGTCGATTTTGTGATCATATACAGTAGGCTGTGCCCTGTCAGTGTAAATCCTGTATACGTTACAGGTGTTTCCAACAAATAGCAGTCCATAATACAAAACCCTGTTTGTGTGCATGTCTGTGTGTGTGTGTGTGTGTGTGTGTGTGTCTGTGTCTGTGTGTGCCCTCTTAAACCGGGCCTGGTGCCGCCGAGGCACGGCATGTCAGGTGACATGCGTTGCGCTGCAGGTTATCAACAGACGACCACACAGAGTTTCCTCTTCCGTCTATGCCTTTCCCTAAAACCATGCATAGACACCCACTAATTCAAGTTGATTTCTCACCTGAAGAGCCAATCTCCAAAACTATGATGCACCAGGAGGTATCTTTTTGGCCATTGTCTTTATAATGACAAGATTGTAAGTTGTTTAGCTCGGGATCTTTTTCAACCTCAACAACAAGCCTTTCCTCATCCAGTCTTCGTCACACACAAGTCACAGCAACAGCGACAGGGTTCTCTTGACACATCCATGGTGAGGAGAGCAGTCAAGCTGCCATAGGAGCAGAGAAAAAGAGCTGCCATGAGCCGGTATGTTCAAGTATGTTCAGGCAGAGAGCAAGTGGGGGAAAAAGGGTATTTAATCCTGGGGGTGGCAAGGCTGGAAATAGGACAGTGGCGTAGGGTGGTACGTCCAGGATTGTACATTGAAGATGATAGGGTCGTATTTTTTTTTTGATGAGTGTCATTTGCCACCAGTATGTTTTGGCCTTTATTTTCTGATTTGTGACAAAGCTAAGCTAACGAGCTAACGTGTTTGCTGACAATTAGCAAGCTCATAGAGTTCCATCCAGAATGAGTCCTAAAACCCAAAAATGAGTTAGCATTTCTGCAGTCACAGGTTCCCTGTCTTGAAGTCAGTGGGCTTTGGTTAGATGCCTGAACAAAGGTCTGTAGTTAACACAAGCTCAAGAGACTTTCCCATTTTGTTCTATGACCTAAAATACATTAATAAATACCCCACTTGTGAATTTTGAAGCCTTAACGTTTCTTAAAAAAAGGTAGTCGCTGACAAGTGACTAAATGAGACTACAGAACGTCACCACACCGAGCAAAGCTTTACAGCCTTGCTGTGGTAGGAATATTAAATCATGCTAGTGTAGTTTGTTTATGGCAATTTCATTCAGGGTTCAAAAATCATAAAAGTGGTGTTAATTTGTGAAGATGATCTTGCTGAGCAAAACGTGTAAGTATCATAAACGTTTGTTTGACACAAAACTTATTGTCTGCAATAATCCAAAAATCCAAAGGAAAAATCCCGTTGGCTTTTTGCAGGCCGACACTAACTTCCTTATCAGCCTACAGAAAAACGTCATCCCTGAAGCATTCTATCAGCTCAGAGTTATTTTTCCCTCTTCAGTACCTTTTTCTTCTCAGCGAAATGGTATGCAATTGCGAACAAAATGTAGAGCGCTATCGAGACTGAGCTAACATTTAGCTAGCAGCTGAAAACAGTTCACCATTACCCCTGCAATGAGTCATTGTCACCAAGCTTCTGCATCCTACCCATTTCATGTGGGCAAGAGAATGTCACTTCGTAGTGAAAGACAGGCAGCTGGAGAACATAGTAAAGCATTTAGCAGCTAAAGAGACAGATGTTTGTCTCAGGAGTTGGTGGAGGTCAAAAACAGAGCTAAAAGAGATTAAAGGTTGGACTTAGATTTATCAGGTGGTCACAAACACGACTTTAATACAACTGAAAAATAAATTCTAATGTGGCACTGATGCTGCAGGATAAATAGGCAGCTGTCTGCTAGCACGCTAAAGGCTGAAAATATTTGGTGATCATCAGTTTTTTTTGATGGTTTTCTACCCTTCAAGCTTTTAGTTAGCTTGTTTATATATTGTTATGTAGGAACTACATACACAGTCTAGATTAACATGGTAAATTTCTAAGTCATACCTTGGCGGTCATCTTTTGTAGTCCAGTTTTAAAGTGGAAAATTCCATGTTCACTCTTTCTGGCTCTAGAAGACAGAGTTAAAACTTATCTTAATATATAAGGCATTAAAAGAATTACACAATAACAAAAGACATAAAGACTGTTGCTACACATTTTCTGAAATATTCATCTGAAACACTGTTCTATATGTAAACTTAATGTTTGACTGAGATAGCATTTAATTTACCAGTTAGTGTTACAACAACCGACTTGGTATGAAGAGCAAGAAAGTCCATGTAAGGCATGTAAGGGGGGGGGGGGGGGGGAACAAAAACAAAGGACTTTCACCCAGGAGGCCACAGTTTGTGTCCTGTGTGAAAACAAAAGTCAGTGTTGTGATGTAACATAATTTGCATATGGTCATCATGCACTGATGTGGCTCACATGAAATATATACATCATGTTACATACAAATGTACTTATTTTAAACCAAGACATGGTCCTTTTATGAAGCCTAACTAAGTAGTTTTTTTTTCTTAAACCTAACAGCAACCGTTTCACAACACTAACCATGTGTAACAATGTGTTTCAGTTGTGCATTACATAGAGACGCAAAAGGGTGCCCTGTTCGTCACTATGATATGCCTAGGGGCATGACAAAGCGCCAGTAATGGATGACATAGGAATGAGAACAGGCTGTCTATCCACACACACTTCTGAAAATGTTTTCAAATGTCTCAAGCCGGACTTTTCCCAAAATTACTATATCTCTGATCTCAGAGCTGCATGTGAAATAATTTACAGCTCAAGATCTACAGACCTCTTCGATTCTCCCTTAAATTTTTTTTTAGCAGAAACCACTGGCTCATAGTGTTTGTAGATACAAACCATTCTTGATAAAGCCACTGATCTTTTTCATGGGTTAGTGTCATCGCTTTTGTTTGTATGTTTGTTTTGCTTCTGCCACACACAGTAACCTGCTCTGTGCATCAGCTGCTTTCTCTCTGGCAACACTGGCGATGTGACTGAGTTGGTGGTAGCTCTTCTTGATCCTGTGCAGCTCCCGCAGAGCATCCACCACTTCCCCTTGCACCTTCTGGAGCTGCTCTAGGCCCTAACACACACACACACACACACACACACACACACACACACACACACACACACAGCGAAACGATCCATTCAGCCATCAGTGGAAGATATTTACAGTAATGGTCATTGCATAGTGTGGTGCAGTGATGAAAATGCACCCAGTATGCACCCCCCTCCTATAAGAATTAGAAGTATTTGAGCACTGTGTGTGTGTGTGTGTGTGTGTGTGTGTGTGTGTGTGTGTGTGTGTGCATGCGTGCAGGTGTGCGTGCGTGTGTGTGTACACGGTGTGCAGCTCTCTTACTCTCTTAGCTCGGATGTCCTTTGCATTGCGAAGACTCCTGGAGGCGTGTCCAATCAGTTGGCGGTATTCCTCTGCAGCAGCTAGTCGTGATGCAGCGGACTGAGCTGTGGCATCTACAACTGACCTCCACACACCAAACACACTCCTGAAAACACACACAGAGAGACCAATGGGCCAACAACCATTGATTAAGTGCACTTTACACGTCTCTCTTAAAGCAGTGTCACATCTACCACCTCTCTGTAAATATGTGTGAAACAGATCGTAATCAACATAATACTAATATGTGCCATGAAGACTCAACCCTGTGTTATGTTCTCAGTATATTATAATGTAAATAGCCACAATGCACATTTGGACATATTTCTGCTCATATACTGTACTTATATTTGTAGGCCTCATAATTTGAAACAAGCACTGGTAAATGTGTCAATGAAGAGGACCCTGCTGCAACTTTAATACTAACAGACAAATCAGACACATATTTAATGATAAGGGTTTCATCTAAAATTACTGCAGTTTGTTCTCTATGTGAGGGTAGCATGGTGGTGTAGTGGTTAGTACTGTTGCCTCAAAGCAAAAGGATCCCAGGAGGGAGCCCTTCTGTGTGTTATAGTTGTGACCTGCAAGTGTTTAAGACACGCAAGTGTGTGTTCAGTTATTAAACACATCCTTTTCTGCTGTTTATTTCCTATGTAAAACTCAGATTTGACAATGTCCTCCAAGATGTCCAAATATAGAAAAACTTCTTGACTCAGAGCCATGGAGTTGAAGTTTGTCCCTGTCTAATGGAATCTAATGGAATTACCTTCAGCCATTGTATTTGCATAAATAACATGTAATCTCAACATCAACCATCGTTGTTGGAAAACCTGCCATACTAACTGTACAAGATAACTTTACGTACTTTTACTGAAAATGATGTCAGAGCAGATACATACACCATACTGTTGGAGATGGTTTCGGAAAATAAAGTCACCCTCAGAAGAGTGAAACAGATAACAGGATGATAAGGCTGTGTGTGGTATGTATGTGTACTTACCCAGAAGTGATAGCATCTGTATTTCCTCTTTGCCAGTCTCTTTTCTGGTACTGGACAGCTAACCTCTGAAGAGCCTGGGAAAACACACACCGCATCACAACCCCAAGAAACAAAATGTAGTTTATTAAAGACACAGTGACGATGCTTTAACTGAGAATCAGGTGGGCCGTCTTTGGTAAATGCGTTCCTTCACTATCATTTGACTACACACAGTTTAATAACTATTGCTACAAACAACATACACATTGGGCTCTTCATGAAAGGTGTTCATTGAGCTCTTGATTAGGAGATGTGAAGCACCTACAATGCCTTGCATTTTTTTTTTTTTTTTTTTTTTTTTACATTATTTTCTTTCTTACCTCTTTGTCTCTAAACTTGCATTAGGCTGTTTGCATCGTGCTATTAGTTTTTTATTTTTACTATTTGTGACCTATTTTTATTATTTGTGACCTCTTTGACTTGCTGTTGTCATAATTACATAATTATTTGCTTTAATATGAAGCTACACATTTTTGTGGCTACACACCATCATCAGGTAATACGTAATTAGCTAAAGCACAACAACGCCAAAGTACAGCCTCATAGAAACATTAGTGTGGCAGTAGACTGGCTTTAAAGTACCTTCCATTTTTTAAAATATATTTTGTCTCATGGCTCTAGCAGCTTGAGTGGATATTTGTCAGTGTAAACGACTTAAAGTGTCAAACATTTTCATGAATCAGTTACAATAGCTTAGCATGGATTTGCACGAACTAAAGCCATTTCACACCGAGCACAGATTTTGTTAGAATATTTTGCATTGACAATTATAAAAACAGATTTTTGGGCTTCTTGTGAATACCTGCACACCCCTGGGGAGCATTTGTCCAGGGAAAATTTTCTTTTAGTTTTTTGACCAATGACATTCTTTGTTTCAACTGATGTCATAACTTCAGGTCATAGCTAGCTAACTGCCAAAATAAGCCCACAGGAACAGCACCAGGCTTTGGGGCCAATTTTACTAGGGCTGTACCCAAAGATTCGGATATTCGAATATTCGTTTCTATGGGTAGGTATTCGTTATGAAAATTTGGTATTCGATATTCGTTTTTTTATTTACTTTTTTTCTTTTTTTTTTTTTTTTTACATATTGTTTTGGTGCTAAATGTAGTCTTTTTATTGTTGGTAAATGTAGGTTATTAATAAAAGTCAAAACTTTTAAATTGCATTGTTAAAAATGTGAAAATATAGTATCGCCCACCAACTGAGCTTGTGCGCACGGCACGCTTGAGCGCATCCGTCTGAGGCTGTGGATCAATGCCAGGTTTTACCACTTTATCACTATTCCCTCTAACTTGTAGCTGTTTTTTCGTTATCTTTTGAATTTAATATGAATTATGAAACCGTTTTTGTCAATGTTTGTTTCCCCCGTTTTGTACAATAAATTATTGTTTAAAGTTTCAACAAGTTTCTTTTTGGAGTGTGTGACACAAGTGTGTTTTGAAAACGACCGCAGACTGTCACTTGCTCAACGCATCAGTACCTTCAGATGCCATGACAGTAATAGCCAATAATGTGAAAATATCATTTACAGACCGATTTAACAGACAATCACTGCTGCCTGACCCGCAGGTCCATTTGCGGGTCCCGCGGGTTACGGGTCGACCCGCGCATCACTACTCAGCTCAGTCTATAAGGCTGTACACAACAGTAAGGCTATAGACATTATATTCTGTTCAGGCCGGCAGAACCAGCAGCGCATTGGCTCTACAGTGCACGGCACTGCTGATTAACCATTTTATTGCAGCACAGAGTGTCTGCCAGCAACCAATTACTTGCAGAGGCTTCCTACAACTTGTTTCAGCGGTTCCGATTTAATCAGAAGACAAATTAAACAGGATGACTAGCCAATGTGAAAATCCAAAGAAAGTATAGAATAATGTACTGAAGGAGACTGTTGCCATCACATTTTTTTGTGGTTTGAGAGCAAAGATCCAGTTGCCGCTGTGCAAAACTCTGCAATACAATTGGGTCCGAAAAAACCCCGGAGGCAGACCGGGGAGGCAAGGAATTTTGAGGCCCCAGCCCCAGTGCTGCTTCCAGGTCTCATTATACATCCATGTGCCAAAATAGGGAAACCTCTAAAACAATAAAGGCCTGTGGCTTGAGAACACCAATCAGCTGAGATATGAAAATGTAATGTTGCTGATATGCTCTTGCTGACATATGTTGGTCATCGAATGGGACTATCCACAACAGCTAGTGTTGGCATCAGATGTGTGTAGTTCATGTTAGCCTCTTAGTCATTCTCTGTCTGGATAGTTTTTTGTTGTGTAGGGGGTTTTTTTGTTTTGTTTTTTTGCAAAAATGGAACATGGCACTGGACCTGGGGTGCAATGTTGTCATGCTAGAATTCCCCACACAGTTTTTCTATATTCCACCTCCGCATTTTTGCATCATGCTGATGGGAAAAGGTTTTAAGCGTGGATACACACACATATGACACATTCTTCACCATGGTGCAAACAACACATGAAGCACACTCCAGAGTTTTCCAGAGAAGAATCTTGGAACATCTAGTGAGAGCTTTCATTTATCAAACGAAAAGGGAGGGAAAAATTTTGGAAGGCATAACCCTCTGTTGAAACAAACTGACACACACAAACTGTACACACAGAGTCACAAGTGACAGTGAACAACAACACAGCACTCACGTACTGATATGGGACCTGAAATCAATAAATGATGCATATTTCCAGTAAAAACCAGAAAGGTTCCAGTAATAGGACTAACAGTGGACTAGAATAGCTCGTGCACTCACCTGACCATATTCTTTCTCTATAGCGGCTCGTTGCTTACTGAAGGTCCTTGGGGAACACAGAATAACACAACACAAATCAACAGACATGTCAAGATGCTCTCACTGTCCCTTTTAGTATTGATCTCTCTTCTTGTCACCCTCTGTCTCACTTGATTCAATGGGAGGATTTCATACAGACATCCCCAGTCTGGTGAGTTTCGTACCTGATCTCCTCCAGCAGTTCAGTGTCTTGGTGTTGTTTGGTCTGCAATCTGCTGAGCTGCTCTGAGAACACCAGTTTCACCTGCTGGCTCTCCTTTACCTGTACGCACACACACACACACACACACACACACACACACACACAACGTATATTTACTCAAGATACTCTACTTAGTAAAATTTTGAGGTAATTGTACTTACTGCACTACATTTAGTTGATAACTTTATTTACTTTTCAGATTCAGATTAATATTACAAAACGCAATTAATAAATAACTTACAATGTATTAATATATGATAAGATAAGACTTGATCCTGGGGGGGAATTCACATCCTACCCATTAAGTAATTACAATGAGCTCTACCTTTACCAACGACAACTTTTAACTGATGAGCATATTACAGCAATGCATCAATAATTGTGTTCCAATAACATAACATACATTATTTAAAAAATGACTTATTCTAATTATTACTTATATTTGGTATTTTAAGTATATTTTGATAGTTAAACTGATGTACTTTTACATAAGTATAATTTTGGATGCATGAACTCTGTCTTTGCTGTGGGGGGACTAGGGATGTAACGATATGGAAAATTTGATATCTCGATTATAGTGACCAAATTATCATGGTAAACGATAATATTGCAATATTTTTTTAAGCGCTGTAAAATGTCCAAAAAATAGATACCTTGAAATAACTTCACTAAATCTTCTAACTACCTTATCATACTAAAATGTTAACAGCCAAAATCTTTTATTAAAATGAAACTTTCACATTAAAGGGGCAAGGGATTGGCACAGCAACAGAACATTTTATTTTAAATTAACAAAATATGTAAACACATTACAGGAGCAAAGCTTATTTGTCTGGTGCATTTTAACAGTCAATAAAATATGTAAACAATTTATATATTAATTATTTATTTATTAGCATGAGAGGAAAAATATATATAAAACAAAACAATGCAAGAGCAGAACAAAAGACATACAATATGTAGAATAGATATCACAAATGTGCAGGAGAAACCAAAAAACCCCTAAGGGCAATGGTCATCATTACACAGAATAATTCGCACATTAGAAGTGTGCATGTGAGTCAGAGGATTACCTGTATGAGAAAAGGAGTGCGTGCTCTCGGTCAGGTTAACACAGCAGCGTTTTATGTTGTTTCCTTGAGCTTATGTTGAGAAAGCATAACTAGCCGTCTATATCGATTCTAGCTCGCCATACAATAACCATAATCAGTGATTCAATCATAGTTGATCTCAATTAGCGTTACGTTACGTCGGTTTATATTCTGTCGGCTCCGCTCAGTGTTTTCAGCTCCGTTTCGTTTTGAAACACTTAACATTAGCAACATAGCTGCTAATACGGCTATTAGTTAATCAGCTAGTATTAGCTCCTAAGTGTCTTAAATGAAAACGGAAAACCTAGTCGCCGTTTAGGAGGACAGATACGGCTCAAATGTCTCGTATACGTCGAGAGTTATTATTAGTTATTATGACAATCTTAGTAAAACCAAAGTCCCTCACACAATAACTGACATTTGCATAGCATAACTTGCATTGGCTGTAAAGCTGTGGATGATGGTCACTGAGATGAGCCAGTAGATTTGTAGTGTCGCTACCCTTCGCAGCATCTTTCTTTCTGCATGTTCTGCACACGGGATAGTTGTCCTCCACCAGCTGTCCCTCGGGATTCTTCAGAAACCCAAAGCAGACTTGGTGCGTTTAGTTGGGGGGGGGGGGGGGGGGGGGGATGTCCTGAGTGCCGCTTCTGCCATGTTTTCATTCTTTGTGTTTACACGTGCTACGCATTCACACAGCGCCTGCATCGCGAGACTTGAATGAGGCTGTTATTACATGTCCTGATAATCCACCGCGATAATGCAATTAATTTAAACATAAACGGTAATTCTTACCGTGTAAAAATTAACTGAAATTTACCATAATATCGGTAATTGTTACATCCCTGGGGGGACCGATTATGTTCATTTGCAGGTTCATACTTTTGGGTTTCTACTAGAACATGTTTGCATGCTTTAATGTTTCTATAATGCTTTGTTTCACAGTCATACAGTCGGTGCTGGAACACTGCAATCAGGGAGAAATGAACAACAACAGCAACCAAGATTGCATGTTTCCCTAACATTAGTATGTAGCTACATTTAGCAGTGTTTGCAGCCAGCAAATGACTTTGTCTGAGTATAGTGGCACTTTCTACCATGAAAAATCACAAATGAAAGTTTTTAAACCAACATTAGCTGGATATGTTCTAGAAGAAATATGATTTGAAATGTGGGACAAGATAATATCAGCAAGATTTCCTATTTCCCTGATGTTAGCATGTTGCTACATGTAGCAGTGTAGGCTACATATTGTTAACAGTTGTAGTGACTATCTGGATGACCATGTATAAGGAATTCATCACAAGCTGACATTAGCTTGTCTTCAAAGTGGGAAAAACATTGGAAACAGATTATTCAGACAGGTCTGAGGCTGTAAATTTTTGTTCAGAAGGATTATGTTTGCATGGGTTACATTTACTCCATAATTTGAAACCATGTTTAATATGAGCATCACTCATTGCAACTTTGGTTATATCAACACAGCAGTGAACTGGCTGTCCAGTCACCAATCTGTTTTACGGTTTCACAATCAATCTCAATAAGTGTTCTGTAGTTAGGAAAATAAATGATAGAATTTCATACAAAACACGGTGTCTCTCTGTCTACTATGGAAATAGCAGTCTGCCTTACAGGACGTAGACGATGGATATAAAGCCTGCCATTAGTCACCTTCAGACAGCAAGACTGTAGTCGAGACAGATTTAACTAAGGGCAATAAAGTCCAAGACCAGGTTCAGTCGAGACCAAGTCAAGACAGAGTTCAAAGAAATCTGAGTTCTGTTCAAATCATAAAAGGCAATAGTGTCCTTCCAATAGTGATTAAGGATGGACAGAATAATCTATATACTGGAAACAAATCTAAAATGTCTATAATTATATTGCTGACATCACAATACCGAGTAAAGTTTAGAATGAAGAACACAGTCAGTTAGACCACTGACATATACATAGATGCCGCTGATTTGACCTGTTGCCACAATACGTGTTTGTAACAATTCCTTATTAGCCAAGCTAGCATGCTGCGCTTGTGCAAAACACAGTGGCAGTGGATGAGAGTGCAGACAGAGCCGACTGAAATGGCCCAAGACCAAGACAATTGTGAGTCCAGCAAAATATCAGACCAAGACAAATGCAAGACTTCAAAAAGTGGTCTTGAGAGCGGACTTAAGGCTGAGGCTGGGCTCTGATACTATATAATCTTTGAAACCAGTCTAAGCCAGACCTCCTGCTACTATTTTTGCAAGAGCACCATCACAGCATCCTGGGCTCAGTGCTGCCCAAGACAACTGTGAAATAAAAACAAATAAGCAAAAGTGTTTTATTCCTTAGTGCGAAATTATGATGCGTTCAGCCTGACCCTTCTCCGGCGTTGGCACAACATCAGATAGGTCTGGCTACTAATCCTAGACTACGGAGATAGTTTCTGTGCCCAGCTTAGCTCAAATACTCAAAGCACGTAGCCTACAACAAAAGTGACAAAACAGGCAACACATCCAGGAAGCTAATAAAAACATAATTGTAGAGTAATGAGAAGTTGTTACAAGAGACAATGTTTTACCACCCATCTATGAAGACAGAACGTTTGCAATGCTGGGCAGTGCCTCTATGAAGGGTAAGCTAAGTAATGACAATGTCTCATTTTTTATTTCAGGCGTGTTACAAAATGCACAGTATTTAGTCCTGAACAAGTAAATAAGATATTTTTTAATGACTGTGGACATGCTAACATTCTTTAGGCAGGCTACACATAAACTTCGAGAATGCTAATGTCAACACACCATTTTTGCCAGATGTCATGTAATTGTCAGCAAGTTAGCTTTCAGCCATTTCTAACTGATGATATTCTGGCATATTACTACATAAATGTTAGCATGTTAAGACAGAAATGAAGGCCTCACACATACAGTTACCTAACTTCCTAGCTACATTACAGACTAGTTCTTATCATTAGCTAGCAGCAAGTTGACTGGCTAGCAGGCTCACTATGTCCTGTAGAGCATGAGAGAGGAAGACTTAAGGTTGTTGAAATTCTGTAGTGCTGATGGATTTGTTGAAACTTTCTTAGCTGACTAAAATTGGTCACCAGTAACACAGCCAAGTGGAACACCAACTTCATACACTTTGCCGCTTAATGGCAAATGTTTCCAATCTTAAATTGTAAAATGAATTATGGACTGCAGGACAAACAGAAAAAATATTTGCTCTTAAGAGAAGGATATTAAGGCCAACTCTGACTGGAGTGCAACACATAACTTCTCAATGGTCTGTAAGGTCTCAAATACCATATGACATATATGCACTGAGTGAGTCTCAACATTTAATGTACTGTTAATTTATTTAGAGCATTTAATAGATACCTTGAAGAGTTAGCACATGTTGGCATTCACACGATTGACCATTATATGTTTTCAATACTTGCAGACAGATGCTTTCACAGGAAATGCATTCACTATCCAAAACAAAATGTCATAATATTTACCACATAAACATATGTCTCTCTCTGGGAGTATATACTAAGAAAAATGCACTTATTGTGGCATAAATGTTTTCATTGTTATGCTCTGCAAAGTCTTATTGTGGAAAATGTATTAACTTAAGAGGATGTCGAACAAGAGGGACAGAAATGAAAGTAGTGGAGTAGTAGAGACACAAAGTTTGTGTAAGCAGTCAGCACTCTACATGAATACAAACTCATATTAACTGTATTAATGTGAAGACTACTGTAGCTTACCTTTCTAGGTGGTGGCTGCATAGCTGGATGCTGATAGTGTCCGTTATGTCTCTGTTATTATATTGCGTGACTGCTACTTCCTCTATATTTTCACACACTGCATGCACATCTACAACACTCTTCCTCTCTTTCCCCTCTCTTCCCCTCTCTCTCTCTCTCTCTCTCTCTCTCTCACTGTGGTGCTAGCCTATAGGGGGCAGCAGTGGCTACATCATTAAACGGGACACTATGCTGCCTTCAACAGAACACAGCGCTGGTTCACATTTTTTCATGTGTCTCCTAAAGCAATTCTCACATGCCCACATGAATATTGAAAGAGTCTTTGTCCAGTGTAGTTGTTTCCTTTGGTCATGAAGGAGGACTGTGGATTTTATACAGTCTTTCTTCAAAGTAAAAAAAGGTTCAGCAAGGCTTCAACAGTGTGACAGTGGGTTTCTCCAGAAGTTACAGTTTGAAAGGTTAAAAAGTTACTTTGTGATACCAGATTTCCTCTTTGTGTCAGTTTCACTATGGGCATATGAGGATTATATGTAGATAGACTTTAAAACATGTGAATCCATCTTTTGATGTACCACCTTTCCTTAGAGCAGTCCCAGTTGTAAGTCTTCAGTATCAACAGCACATGGAGGGATTTTTATTTGCACTCTAGTGAGGACCATAATAACATCCTTTTAAACCCCAAAACTAACAAGAGACGCCTCTACAGACACCACAGATTTCCAGATGGCAAAACTGATCCGTACCAGTCACTGTTTGCTCATTTATCTTACTATATAATGACGAAAACTCTGTCTGTGGGTGTATCTGTGTGTCTGTTCCATGTTTTTCTCCTCACTGACTTGGTCAATCCATGTGAAATTTGGCACAGTGGTAGAGGGTCATGGGAGGATGGGAATGAAGCAATATTACATCAATTGGCCAAAGGGGGCCATAGCAACCGATTGAAATTTCAAACTTTGAATGGGCATATCTCATGCCCCGTATGTCGTAGAGACATGAGATGCCTCTCCTCATGGGGAACACATAACTTCCAGTTGTATAGATTTTCCACCATTTTGAATTTTTTGAAAAACACTTCAAATCGATCTCTTCCTAGGAAGTTTGACCGATCTGCATGAAACTCTGTGAACATAATCTAGGGACCAATATCTAAAGTTCCCTCTTGGCAAAAGTTGGAAAACGTACTAAAACTGAGCTTCTATAAGGCAATGAATGTTGTGGCTCATCACATAAAGGTGTATAACATCTCAAGGGTTTCACTGATCACCACGCAACTTTGTAGGCATATGACCACACATAATCTGAGGGGACCCCTCCATTATTGACCCCATCAAACAAAATGGGGGCGCTAGAGAGCTAATTTCTTATCTAGGCCTAACCACCATTTTGATTTTTACTAAACTTGGTAGATATGTAGAACAGGACGCCTCAAGGTGACTGGAGAAATTTAACTCTAATTGGCAACTGGGTGGCACTATAACAACAGAAAAATGCTTAAAAATGGCTAAAATGGCTCCCCCTGTGGCCGAATGTTGTTGTTTTTTCAAATTTTTGGTATGACTAAGTCATGGTATGGTATGCTGTACTCAATGGGTATGGACTAGTTATCTGTAATTAAGCAAATTGCTGAAAGAATTGGTGTGATTTGTTCCTTTTGTATTGTCACACAGTGCAGAATTTGCTCTCAAACTCTATATTTGAATCACAAGTTTTTATTTTATTGTCAAATACCAATGTGTACAATTTTAAACACTATGAAAGAGATACATTATCACAAATCTACCCCCAACCTACACACGTATACCATCAGAATAATAATTATTATTCAAATATTATCATAAATTATTGCATAAAAATGTATACATAAGAATATACAGTACTTAATGTGAGAGCCAAATATGTTCTTTCACTTACCAGGCATTAATTGTGTTTACCATGTGTGTACACTGAGTGGCACTGTGCTGGTATTTTGAGCTTAGTGATAAAAGGTAGGATGGACATTGTTGCCATCAGGAGTTTGACCCCGGAAGGGCAGATGTCTTTTTTTACCGTTGTGGCATGGAAGTGTTCGTCATGCTAAAATTTGTGTTCAGTTTTTGTTGAAAAATGAGGACATGTACATTTATTCAACCTTATGCATGCTGGTATGAATAAATATGATGATTGTTCTGCAGCTGGAGCCTGGAGGTCATTTTCTGAACACAACACAACCAAGGAAAGTTGTGGCATCAACCAAAGCAAGCATGTCAGCCAGGTCAGGCCAGGTTAAATAGCTCAGTAGCTGCAAGTAGTAGACTTACAACTTTTTTGTGCTATATCGGGATTGTTTTCTCAGATTTTTTTTCTCCCTCAAAATGGTGACATCAATCACTGTATTTTGTGATCGGCTTTAAAAGTCTCCTTTAACATATAAATGCTGGGTAAGAAGCAACCTGACAAACTGAATTAATGACAATAACAATTTTATTGAAGTGGCACTATAAGAGTTGAAAAAGTGATTCACAAAATATGAGAAAAGAAACAACAGTAAGGTTACATGAGAGCCCAGGAGAATGAACAAGGACATGGATACTTGGGTGGGGTGGTAACAATCTGATAACATGGATCTTTGTCCATTACTGTGCAGTCTTCATACATGGGAATAATTTATCATAATACATTTAACTGTTGTTTTTCCACACCCACATGGAGACAAATAATAATGACTAGCTAAATCAGTTGACATGTATCTTTAACACAATCATAAATTAATAATAAATAAAATAAATAGGTGTAAAACAATACATTTGCAAACATACATCATTTTTCATTTTCAGCATCAATATTGTCATGAACAAATGGGTTGTAATCCACAAAAGCACTGCTGCCATACATCAAAATATTAAACACGCATCACATTAAGAGATAGTGGAACTGGGAAGAGATAGATTTCACTCTTTTTTGGGTCTCAATAATTACTGACTGATCTGACAGATGTATGTTGTGATTAATAAATACTGTGCATCCACTAGTGACTGATTGTTGATCAAAGATATGATGTATGTTCGTGAGCAGAATTAATTGTGATGTGCTATCTGGTTGTTTCTTTAGTACCTATTTCTGCAGTTAATTCATGTATTAATTTATTCATTTAATTTGACTCAGTATGCGACTGTGTTCAGGTGTAGTCATGGCTCAGACTATTTTGTTTGTCTCGCTTTTGAGGCACAAATATGATACCTCTGCTGGGCCTGAAGGGCCACCAGCATTTTGACTATTCATGCTTTTTCTTTCCTGAGGAATTCTACACAGATGTCCAATTCAGTCCCAAACTAGGTATGACACTAAAATATGAAGACTCTCGTTATTACCATGGAAACAGTGATTTGACACAATGTCTCCCATTTAATCTTATGGTAAAAAGCCCCAGGAAAAAGCTGGTAAATGGACCGCAAGTTATAATTTTCATTTATTTGTTTTTTTTAGCAATTGTTTAAATCTCATTCTAATCCATTTTAACAACCGACTAAAGGCTGGAAGTCAATTATATGTCAAGGAGGTGCAAATCAGTTGCATGTAACTACTGTCAGAGCTGTCTTGAGAAGTTTTTCTGGCTTCTGTTTTTAAAGTGAATGTAAATCCAGTAAAAGTATTGTCCTGTATTATTCCAAATGATGTCTAATGAATTGTGAGAACATCTTCCTGAATGGTGATGCTGCAGCAACCAGCTACATTTGAAAACACTGAAAAGAAATCAGACAAATGTGCTTTGAAACATACAGTGATCACACTGAACATTACAAAGTATCTGTCGTCGCTGAATGTAAATGAGGATAACTGAAGAGACAGTTTCACAGGTCACCACTGATAACTGAGGTTATTGAACCGAGTTGATCGGCTGTACCAGGTCTTCCAGTTTCTCATGGAGGCTTTTTGCAGAAACCTTCACAGGTGGTGAACAGAAGTTCTTCTTTCCCTAAAGGGAAAAGCACATGGATATTAATGACCCTGTAGAAAACAGGACAACACAACTCCTCACAGGTTTTTAGCCTCTTGTAGCTCATAGTTTTGGTTTAAGTGGATTGAGGCAACTGTTACCCAACACACTAGCTATTACAAGTTAATAAAGCCCTAATATGTTAAGGCTGTCTGTTTGTATGTCACATAATACTGCTCTTTGCTGACCTATGTCCTAATGTTAGTGTTGTTAAGACAAGTTCAAATGCTGACTTGTGCCTGTTCATTAGTTTAGAGATGAGGCAGATCCAAACTACCATCTGAAGGCAAGAACACTTTGATTTAAAGCACACACTCTCAATTTTTGTCTGTCTTGAAACAATAGTTATAGCCTGTATTTACACTGAAGCGGCTTTTACTGGCTGTAGTCGTTCCTCCTGTTCATATTGTCCGCATCACATCTGAAAGTCTGAACAAAGGTCCAAACTGAGTTATTCCTTAAAGCAACTACAATACTCATTTACCATGGCAATAGCCTGCAAGGCACTCCAATAATTTAGTCTGGGGAAGGCTTTACACCTGTAATTTTGGTTTAGATCAAACTGAAAAGTCAGAAAGTCTGGACCAAAAGAGGTAGGTGTGAAAGGGCTCATAGAGATCTCCTCATAATGTGCTTCTAATGTCAGTGATGGGGGACAAAATCCTCAGTCTAAATCTTAAAGTTCACCAATGCTCAAATGATGCCTCACATTGGCTTCTACTAAACTTAACAGCCTCACACAACATAATGAGGAATGTGGATTATGTCAAATGTCACAAACACTAAAAGCACATAGAGGATTTTTTTTTACTGGCCAGTATGAACAGGAGGAACAATTAGAGCAAGAAAAATGTGGGAAAATGTGCACCTCTCCTAGCATAAATTGGATGTCTCAGCTCAATTTGTCCAAATCTGTGTGGACCCTGACACCTAGTGGTATAAGGGTGATATTTGACTGGAAATCTGTCACTGATGGGTCTTTGATGCCAGAAGATATAGTGTTACAGTAGTACATCTGTCTCAAATGTGCTCTCGAGTATCTGTGTACACATGGTACCAGGATTCAGTTGCTAGTGTCATTGAAAGTCTGTAAAAAGCTATTTGGTCGAGTTGAATGATTTTACAGCTATTTTTCCATATTTGAAAATATTTAAATCATACTAAAAGATTTAGATTGTATACCTTTAATTTTTACATTGCACCATATGTTTCTGTAGTACCTACTCAACAGGCATTTTTCCTGTGTGGTATCAATATAATATAGCTACTGTTTAAAGTGTGTGATACTATTTTTCTTGCTTTCAACTGCAACTTATTTCATTATTAGTTGTTGCCTCCTGTCAGAGACTCTCCAAACTGCTGGGCAAAGTATTTCTAGACTGATTTGAACACAGTTAATTAGATATTTCATAGTACACCCACAACAACTGTGATGGTTATGAACTGAAGTAAAGACATAGCACTACAGCATTATCAGCCAAATGCCACAGTATGTTAATCATATTAGATTTTGTTTAATACATCTAAAACTGTTTTTAGCAAATGAATAACCACAGCCTCCTTGAGTCTCTGATATAGTGAGTCAGCTGCAGTGCAATGCTAACATTGTAGTGTTATATTTACACACAAACATAAATCATCAACCATGGTCACTTACACTGAGACACTTTGGGATCGTTCTATTCAGTGCTTTGATCATGTGTTTGACGGATATGTGACTGGAAAAGCTGGTGTCCAGGGACTGCAGGCCTTTAATGAAATATCCAGTAGAGACACATTCCTGTCCAGAAGACAGACATGGCATCGTTAGTATACAGTTGCTATGATATATATATAGCAACCTCTGCATTGTAGTAATCTCACATATATTTGATTAATTATTGTTTTATTTAAAAAGAAACTTCGAGCAATGTTCAGTGCTCGAGTGTCTGCTGCTTAACAGGGCTATGGCAACCGCTGGAGATATTAGGTCATAATTCAACACATTCAAATTGGACTGTTTTGGCCCCAAAAAAGAACAAAAACTTTTGATCAATTTCAGGCTTAAAAGAACAACTTCAGGTTCAGTCCCACCCATTGCCAGTTTAAGCCACACCCACTTCTGGTTAAACACCACCCATTCTGAGTACAGGTACAGATACCGATAATTTTGTTGGTTGATTAGATCCAGATGCAGATACAGATACAGATACAGATAATGATGTACTCACTCATCCCTAGTAAAAAGGAAAGTATAATTTCAGTTATATAACAAAAATATGTGAGGATGGGGCTTTTGGCTTTGCACAAAGATCTCAAAAGTTGCAAATCTTTGCCGGATAGCAACTCTGAGGTTTTTCTTCATTCTTGAGTTCAGAAGCAGTTAAAGAAATAATCTAAACTCTTTCTCTGTGAGCTAGCCAATGCTAAATCACTGTGTGGCACCTTGTTAGGCAGTGACATCTAGTGGCCATAGTAATTATTGTGGGAGCAAAGGAGGAATTCGGATAGCATAGTATAAAGAGCAACAAAACCCGCTTAGGGTGACTGATCAAACAAATACTGGACCAGGAGAGAGGTGTTCGTATCCCGTGTGAAACCAGAAATCAACGCAGAGTTATTTTAATAATGAAAAACAGGATATCAATGTATGCCATATGACGCGTGTCACATGAGTGATTTCATGTGAGATATATGACGTGCAATTTTAAGCGTTAAAAATCAGCCCTCATACAGTTGTCTTGAATGGAGAAACTAACTGTAGAGACCAAAGAGGTTTTTTGTACAAGACTGTAAACATGTTTATGTTGTTTAACTTGGGCATTTTAACATGGGAGTATATGGAGACTGACTCCTTTTGGAGCCAGCTTGAAGTGGCCATTAGAGGAACTGCAGTTTTTGGCACTTTGCATTGGCTTCATTTTTCAGCCCCAGAAGTTGCTGCTTGCTCATGGCCTACATCTGTGCTGGATGCTCAGAGATGAAAATATTCCATCTTCTCATCTGAGTCTTCTTGGAAAATGTTTCCATATGTCAAAATGATTGACACATGGGAAACAAACTCTGAGGGGCACACATTTAAAATATCTGTATCAGGATATTCATCACTTACAATTATTCATCTCCCATTACGTTATTCATGATAATCATCTCTCTGTTTCAGCACACACACACAGCTTACCTCTTGTGTTACGTTGAGGTTAAAACACTTGCATCTTTTATCCTGAGGAGACTGTAGAGATTATGTTAAAAGGTCATCAAATATGAAGTCTGCCATATCTGAGATGTCTTTTTGTTACAGTCAGTTCCTTTTGTTTTATGGAGCAGATTCTAAAATAGCTATAACATATGTTATTTTTATACAATGAAAATAATTAAATTGGATATTTTGCCTCTGTAGGCAGTTGGAAGATGAAAGCGAAGCATTATTTGGCTCTGACACAAATGTGTGGAAAAAGGAGGTGATAGGAAAATAATGCATCTACCAATCAACATAGCTGTGCACAAGCAACAGAAATTGGTTCAGATGAGATAACAGCGAAGCAAAGAGGAAGTGGTAAGACGTCGTGGTGCTGAAGCTGTGTGTGCGCACTGACGAAAAGAACAGTCTGACATGCGTCATACAGAGCACGACTGAACATGTATATTTGCCCTGTTCCCACTATGTCATGGAATGACATTGGGATTACAACACAATGGAAGAATTCAGATTTGTGATACTTTAAGAGAATACACAAAGCATTTTCAACCTTGCTAGACATTGTGCATTAAGTTAATATTTTCTTACAATATAAATTTCCCTTACATCCTATCCAGAATTAGAAATGGACAGCTTTGTTTCATTCTCCGAGAGTATGATATTGAATTCATAGCATGGCATTATTGTTTACAGTGGCAGGTCACAAGTGCTAGTGCTCTGTATATGAGTTTAATGTCATTAAATAAGCAACGTCTCTCAAAAGAATCCGCAACTGAATTTCAGGTTACTTAATCAGAAAACAGTTTAAAGACTTATGACGGAGAGAAAAAAAGTGACGAAGCAAAGAGGAAGAGCTGGGGCCATGAAGTCAAAGTTAGAGCAACAGGAGATGTCAAAGGTCACATCATGGTAGACTTACAGTGACATGAACTGAGCTGCAGCTGTCAGAACAGTTGTAATGCTGTCAATCCAAACGAGAAACAAAGTTAAAGAAATCACACCGTCAGCATTAGCTAGTCAAAAGAGTCCCTGCAGTAAAAACTCATGGGCTGCAATCACACAGTAAATCTATGTAACACTTCACCCACACGTAATCTGTTTTTCTTGTTGGCTTTTACGACAAGTGGAAAGGGTGCATGTAACATGCCAGTCATCAGGGTTTGTCAGTGATATTACAAAGTCACACTTGTCTCACACACATATACACACTAGACCAAGCTTTACCCTGGACATAGTTAAACACAGCTTATTATATCTATAATGCTATACTGCACTATCGCTTTAATTCATGAACTGAAGATCATAATATCTTATCTGCAATGTCAAAATAAATTACCACCACATTTAATGACTGTCAATACAATTCTCTGGCCTGCAACACACTATTTATGTGATACAAGCTACTTAATATACAATATCTGATGAAAATGATGCCACTTTACCTCCACTCTCGCTCCAAAGTCTTTCACATTGCGGGTGAACTCGGACATGTCTCCACACAAGTTTGCAGAGGATGATGGCTGAAAAGAGACGAAAAGAAGCAGCAGCAGTAGAGGCAGCATCCTTGGAGGGGAGGTAGAGGACCCAATTATATATTAGGATTACTACAGAGGTTCTAGCTCACAATGAGAATGCCTATATTTGAATTCTTGTCTTGTCGAGAATAGGTAAGGTCCAGCCCAAACCTGTATTAAGGTTCTAAGTCTTGTTGCCTGTAGTACACAGCTCAACCTTCTCCTGAGGCTTTGTCAATGGATGGGCAACAGGTTTGCAGCTTATAAGACATCAGGATGTGACATTTCCAAACTATTGGGGAATCCCTGCACTTTATTGTCCATGGTTAAATCAATTTTGTTGTCTAGATGCTCCCACACAGTTCATCTTTACTCACCAGGACCTATGGTAAAAGTGATACAGCATGTATGTGATGTCGCTAGCCACATATCAGTGAGATCTGACTTCTTATGACTGTTGCGGCATTTCCTCACGTCTGTGAAGACCTGGCCGCCACTGCACAGAGGAAATCAAGCCAGATACTTTCTCCTCTGCAGTTTAAAGATGGTGGATAGAACTGAAGCCATGTTTTCATACAGCCAGTGTACCAATGGTAGGGTATCTGCGCTAGCCCGTGTGTTAGGTAACACATAGCAAGTCCTATGCTATCCTATGTAACTATTGTGGCCCCTTATCCACCTTATTCCTCACCCCCCTCAAGATGTATGGAAGTGTGAAAGAAAATTTTCCTAATAGGACAAATAAACTAATCTAATCTAGTCTAATACCTTGCGTGAATTATCGGCATGAATCCCAGCGCCAAACCAGAGAACCGTGTTTTTCTCAGTGGTAACAATATGTAACAGTACGCTAATCCTCTTTTCTAGAGTGTTTGGAAAATAAAACATGCAACAGACCACCTGTTCAACCTCAGACAGGATAACGTGATATTACCTCTGTCATCTCTGACAGCCATCTCAAAGCACTGGTTGTTTTTTTCTTTTTAACCAAGCGTGTTAGCGATTAGCTCGCCTTGCTACATTAGCATATTGTTAAATTTAATAGTGCCCAAGCTAGCTCACGGTAAACAACTACTCCAAAAACATGGTTAATGATGTCTTACCACTCACGACTTCCGATTTCTACACTAACACATTCGGCAAACATTTAACATAATTCTGTATTAATTTTAGCTCCATGTAAAGTGAATAAACGTGATGTTTTCAAGCTAATGCCCCGCTTGTCTGGCTTAATGATGCGCTTTACACATTTTTATAACTGGTGATTTGTTAAATCAGAGTTCTGCTATTACTTTCAGAAAGAACCACCGTTGGTGGTTAGCCACCAAGATTTGCTACTGAGACTAACCATAGAAGGTCAATGGGGCCAACTACTTCTGCTATCTCACTGGAAGTTTCACCTCTAATCATTTCCACAGAAGTGCCCTCGGGAATAAGGTGGACAGGTTTCTTGTAAGTGAAGTGAAGTTAGGCCAGATTAGATTAGATTTTTACAGTCATACCTTTATGATGGATGCAGATGCTGCCCCAAGTTTTGAAGAATTTCAATCAGAGATACATTACACTGAGGAAATGGCATTTTGTACTGACTTACCGATTATGAGACTATGAGCCCCTGAGCACAAGCATGTTAAAGTTCTCCCATCCCCCCTACATAGGAGCAAGACACCCAGACTGAAGACAAAAACATGTATTTCTATGCACTGCATCATTTGCAGATGTTTTGCATTTCTTTGTAGCCAGCATACATCTTTGTATGATCGTTTTGCATGTCTGTGTTTGATTGATTTTCCAACAAGAAAAGTTAAAAGTCACTTCAAGCAGAGGCTCAGAAGGCCTGTCCGGAAATCATCTCCATTCTTCTGCAAATGGTTATACAGTTAGATCAGCACTTTGAGGGAACTCTTTAAGTTAATTTAAGTTTAATATAAGTAATTGAATAATGCCCACGATATATGAAAGATGTGAAGCATTGTAAGGTTTGAGTGGAGTTTCTAGTTGAAAGAATGAACAATTCGAGAAGACTTTAAAAGTTCCTTTACAAGCATGGTAATGTCCAAGTTGTTTTGTGTGTGTGTGTGTGTGTGTGTGTGTGTGTGTGTGTGTGTGTGTGTGTGTCAAACTGCACTAACTGGCTCATCTCAGTCACCTATGTCTGTCTGGCTGCAATCAAAGGTTGCCATGGTGATAAAAATTGCTAAATGACTCCTGGGTCAGACAGGGACTGAGCCAAGGTGCACCTCTCATACTCCTGCTTCCTAGTCAAACAACCTTGACTCCCATCACTTGTATTTTATACCATGAGAGAGGACACCCTGATGAAGATAGTGTGTGAAACTTGTGTGTATAAAGTCAAAAATGTGAGTGGCAGCCATTTCTGGTCTCAGTCTCTGCGCAGTAATTGCTGGGCGTTCCAGTCACTTTCCTGCTTACATGGACAAATGTGTGAGTCTGTTTTCTTTCAGAGCAAAAACAGTATGAGTGAGCACAAGTTTTCCCACATTTTGCCCTAAAATTATGTATGGAGTGGAGCTCTGATCAGGCCCAAAACCCAGGCCAGACTCTCTCTTTCTCTTCACCTTATACCACTTTAGAATTTTTCAGCTAAACAGTATTGTAACAGGGTCAATATCACCATAATATGCCTTTCAGATGTCCTGCAGAAACTGCAGAAATGCTGCTAGACCCTAGATCAATCATAGAGTGATAATAGAGTCAATTTTACACAATGGCATCAGTTCTAATCTAAAGCTCAGATCCTCAGTTCAGGCAAGGTGGCAGGGAAGATAATGGGAGGGGCCACACCCCTCTCCCCCCAGGATCTTTTTGAGAAATCCAGCATTTGGCCAATATGATTTCATTAGACACTTTTAATGTTTTGAATTCTGAATATGTACTAATGACCTCTGGGTGGGGGTACAGGACCCCTCTGTGTAAACACAGTCAGTACAAACACTCATTTATTTCTCTGTCAGTCAGACTCATTCATGGGCAAATGGATGACACACAGAAATGTAGGAGGCCCCTGAGGGCTGCCGTAAGTAGTTGATTTAATTTGTGGTTGGAGGTTTGAAGTAGCACGCAGTAGTACACTATTAAAGTATGAATGAGAATGTGTGGGTTTGTAAGTATGCAAGTGAATATGTGTCTGAATACCTGGGCAGTATTAATACGCCCTGTAATTGTAATTTGCAGTGTCTAATTTGCACAGTGTTTTACCACAGGCGAATGTTTTGCACATGTGATTGACTTAATATTTAATGTCTTTACTGTGTGGTTTCTATTTATTGTTTTGATTTGTAAACATATTTTAAATTTTTGAAAAAGTTTAATATTAATTAAAATGTCACTATGACAGTGTGGACATGTTAAGTTGACAACATCCAACTGTAAATACAATATGATGAAATGAAGAAATATAAGTACAGACATATATATATTGTACTTACAGCAGGTGTGTCAACTGTCCATTGAAGAAAGACAAAATTGTGGTGGTGGTGGTGGTGATGTCACTGATTACATCAGCCGGTTCCTTAAAGGGGCAGTTACCCCATAATGTCAGGGTGGGCAGCAATTTCAGGATTTCAGGGACACATTCAAAACGTTTAATATTGTTATAAAAATAGAATATAAATGATCAAAATAAGTCCTTTTATCAAAGAATCTGTTGAAAACAATGACAAGATATAAAAGATATTCATAATTTGTGTCATTCAACCACTTACTGTAGTCTGTACCTTAGCCACCCTTTGTTCGGTGGGTTCAGGTTGCTATCGGCCAATATGTAGGACAAATAGATTTATGAAGTTGCTTGTTCCTGCTGCTCTCGGTCTGTTGAATAACGTTATGTTATTCAGTGTGGTGGTTATGTTTTTTTCATGTTGATTGTTTGAGTCCTGATTGGTATGATGTCTAAAATTACTGCTGGCTGTGATCCACGGGGATAATAAAGATTACCCTGACCTTTAAACAGATACACAGCAAGAACCAATAAAACAGTTATGTGATGAGTGCACAAGGACGCACATGCACTTTAAGTGCACTATTCCAGTGATCAAGAGATGGCAGTTGTACCCCTACATATGCTGCAGTGTGCCAGGAAAGGCAAAGTAGACGAAGTAAAGCCGCTCACTAGTGAACATAGATGTAACAAGCGCATGATTTAATACTTTGAAAAATAAGTTTATGTTTTATGAGGAAGAAAATGCAATCAACACATTTGTGGGACCTCAAGGATAAACACAATGTGGCGGGGTGAGTAAACAGTTTTTTTTACACCAGAAAATAAACTAAAAATACAGACTATTCCATAGGCCTTTCACACCAAAGCTGACACGTAGATTTCCATTCTGTATGTTCCACCTCAAATTAAATGTTTGCATCATCAAACAATCATCAGTTCATTGCTGTCTTTACTATAATAAACCCATTCAACTCTACACACTGGAAACTCATTAATCTCAGTGCGCTGCTGTGTAAAACAGTTATAACGTGGTCGCATCTCCTATGGGTGCATTTTTACACAGAAAAGGCATTCCACTCCAGTGTGTGATTTAACATAGCATTCCTGCATCGCAGAACCAAGAGGCGTAATGGGCGTGACATGTAGCACAACAGCATGGGTCTTTCGTGTGACGTATAACATACACGTCAGCAGTACTCTATAAACAATAACATGGCAATGACATGGCAATAACAATCATTTACTGTCCTTGTTAAATGGCGGCTGATGTCATCCACTGCTCGGAGGGTAAGCAGCTCCCAGACCTCATTGTTTTCCCAGTTTGTGGACATTTTCGGCAGCTGTTCCTCTTCTTGAGTTAGCTGCTAACTGCTATCAGCTGCTATTGAAATCTCCCAGAGTGGGTCACACGCATAACACGTCATCAAAATGTCACACTCATTCTGCCCATGGTCCCGTCCTGTCTACTGTCCTGTTTATATAAACAGCCCCCATTTGGCGCTGTTACTATCTCAAGTTGTGGCTTAAAAGCAAGACAAGTTTGTCCCCCCATTCCGTGGTCCTAGCTTATACAAAGACTGGCGAAGCGGCATATTCCGACCTTGAATAGTTAGTATAAAAGGGGCTAAAGAGGACACTATTATGTGAGATCATTATCCATATTGTTGTGTGACAGTATGAGGAGAATTATGCCTTTGACATCCCAGAAAATCTATTAACTGCATGAGCAAATGTCAGTATTCATTAGTTGGCTTGTTTTTATCTGTATCTCAAAGTTGCTGAAATCAGAACAGTATTGGGAAGAAAGCGCACTTTGAAAAAACATAATTGTGCTCAAATTATGACCTAATAAAGAAATGTATCTGTGGGTGACAATAGGTTCAAACTTTATATAGAATTCCACTGACAAAGGGAAATTAATAAATGTGCTGCTTTGTTTTCCACTGTAACCTTTGTTCATTGAGATCAAAAGAAAAATGGAAGAACAAAGAAAATTCCCCCCTCAAGTTGTGCCAGTTGCTACTGTATGTGAAGGAAACAACAGGACTAACTCCAAAAGGTCACTTTATTTCTCAAGCTGATAATATTATTGACCACAACAGCAAATCTTACTAATTTCCACATCAGACGGCATAAACAAGGCTTTCCCCACTTACTGTTAATTGGTAACAAGCCCCAGTATTGATCCCTGTCAGAGGGAGGTTTTGAATACAACAGTGATTTCACAGATAATACCTGTGGTGGTTTTTCTTAGAAAACAAAACCACATCTGAGACATAGAAGGGGTGCTTATTTTCAGCTGGGGAGTTTGGTGCAGACAAGACCACTGGTGAGAAAGAGAACAAAGTTTAACCAACATCTCAGATGTTTGCTGTCAATGAGATTGTGTCCAAAGCAAAAAAAAAAAGAAAAAGAAAAAAAAAGAAGTGTGCATAGAATGAGCAGTTTGTGTTGTTGTCTCTGATTGTTTGGATTTTCAGGTTATTTATTAAATCCATCTACACAAAGTATAGTCTTTATACCGTAGTGCTCTTCATAAAAGAGTGTGAGTGTGAAAAGCAAAATAAAGACTGCAGGACATTGCTCTGGTGGACATGTGTCCCTGTTGAAAGGCTCACGTACCTGCATATAGGTGTCATCCCATTCAAACTGTGTCACTCTGCTGTGGGTGGAGTCAACAGAATAGCCAGAAATGTCAGAAGACCAAGTGTAAATATAGCTGCAAACGGCAATTCCAGGATTCAAGCCTTTCTTGGCCAACAGAAGGAAGCAACTCAACTGCCCAAAATCAAAGCCACAAGCAGCAGCAAGCAGGTTTTAGGCTTCACAAGGCTGAGAAGAATCTGCTTGTTTAGTTTGGTCTTAAGAGGGACTGAGTCAATTACACACTTGTCCATGGCAATATATGCAAATTTCAACAGCACAGTCAAAATCCTACCATTTGCCCCCCTTTTATAAGGATTAAACGAAACTTTGTCTGTACGCTCAGATGTCAGTACTTGATGTGCCCACAGAGTTTACATAGGATTGCTCAATACAGATTTGAGTTATGACCTATTTTTCGCTAAGTTCTGCCTTTGGCAAGTATTTTTCATTAATTAGGGCCTACTGTCCGCATTTCTAATAGACGTGTATTTCTATCCCACAAGACTATAAACCAAATTTGGTTTTGATTGAGTCAATATAAGAAAAGTCTATTCATTTTACTGTTTTTCACATCATGCAAATTAGCAAAGACATCTATGGTCCAAGAGGTTTTTTTTGTAGAGCACACTGAGATAGAGATGTGTGTCAAATTTCAAGTCAATCTGACTCACTGTGTGAGAGGCATGGCCTGTCAAAGTTTTCACTATTTCGGCTTCATCAGGCTGATGGGGATCTTATGTGAACCATAAGGACATCATTTCCAGTTATGGTGCCAAGTGTCAAATCTCTTGCTTATTCCAGGTCACAGTAATTTCAGTAAAGGCATAATATAGCATGTAATGCTAACTGCCCACCTGTACTGATTATTATAACACTTCAGATCTTGGTTAATATGAAATTCTGAGTACATGTTGAGGTACATGGTAGTGGCATTTGTAGTGCCCCCTATAGGGCATGCTCAAAATGCTTTGATCGCCCTGTTCCCCAACTCAAATTAAAGGTATTGACCAAGATTTGTGATGATTAAACAAATTTTTAATGAGTAATAGTCAATTTACTCCCAAGCCCCGCTCTTTGCAAAGTTTTTGTGGCCTTTTTTTTTTTCAAACTATGTTGCTCGTTTACAATAGACGTGTGTCTTTTAGCCCAATAAGCCTGTGTAGCAACTCTGATATTGATTGAGTTAAATTAAGAAAAGTCTACTTATGTCAGACTTCTGTGGTCGAAGAGACTTTTTTGTAGAGCACATCGAGCTGCATATGTGTGCCAGAGTTCAAGTCAATTGGACTTACAGTGTGAGGGGGGTAGTTTTTTGAAAATTGAATTTTGGGGCTTTAAAAACACTGCCACCATGTGGTCAACTTAAGTCATATTTCTTGTGAAGCATTGACAAATCATTTACAGTTATTGCGTCCGCCAAGGAGGTTATGTTTTCGCTGGCGTTTGTCTGTTTGTTTGTTTGTCTGCAAAATAACTCAAAAAGTTCTCAACGGATTTTGATGAAATTTTCAGGAAAGGTTGATAATGGTACAAGGAACAGATGATAAAATTTTGGTGGTGATCGGCTGAAGCAAAGTGGATAAAATAAAAAAATGGCGGGAAATCCGAGCTGCTTGGCGGAGGTCTGCGCTCTCCAAGTGCTTTTCTAGTTGGGCTTGTGTGTCTAGTTAATTCCAGCACAGGGCAATTTGAATCGCAGCGGTCGAACATGAATAAAAATACAGTAATAAATCAGCACAAATTCAATAGGGCTCTTCCCCTTTGAGGCTTGAACCCTAATTAGGTAACTGAGTGTGGTACATGCAAGTATTTAAGTACTTGTAACTGTAATTGCAGTTGTGGACATCGTTGGTCAGAACCATCCAGTACTCACTGTCTAAATTAATAGGTAGTATTCTGGTGTGAATTTAGATCACAACCCAATCACCTCAATAAATTTTGGCATTGTATGCTTCTGCAAACCACAGATATGTTATATTTGTACATTTCATATGTAGGGTATATGTTGAAACTACATTTCTTCATGTTTAAATGTTACCTTAAACTTTATTTCACCAACCTTAAAATGTAAAGTTTGTCCTGAGGGTGGTGTAGGTACAGAAAATCAAAATGCTTTCAAGTGAATATGCTCAATAAATGTTTCTGCAATATCAGACTTAGAAATGCATTTCATGTAAGTGGAAAAGCCCAAAAGTAACCAAAGTAAAGGTCACATGATCATGGGAAACATTTGGATTTTTTGAATTTGAGGGTTCACAGTCAAGATTCGATTTGATGTTAATGGTGGTGGTGCTAAAAGAAAGGTAAGAATGTCATCAAAGTCATTCACAATGATGAAGAACTTTACCACTTTTTCAGTGAGGCCTATCAGTAACTGACACACATTTATCAGTTCGCTGAGGTTAACCTCTCTTTCCACCAAACATGAACATGTTATTATGAAAGAAGTACAAGAGAGTGTGAGTAAAAAGGCAAAATGTGTTCTCTGCTTTGACATTTGGGGACACACACCAGTTTAACTTCGTGCTTAAGAGTCCAAAGATAAGATCAAAGTTGGTTTCATCTGTACGTGTCCAGTAGAATGTGGTGATGCAGCCACCACATAGTTCTGGGAAACAGGGTCAGCAGCTGAATTCACAGCAAACACAAAAACATATCAGCTTAACAAAGTTAAACATTACTTGTTTTAAAAAGTTGTGGCTCAGCTAACTCGCTAACTAACTCATTACCTAGCTTTGCAAACTCTGATTAATGTTAATACAATTTTATGTGTAAATAAGCATTTTTGCAATTTATTGTTATCATACAAATCAACAGTGACTATTGACATATTTACAAATATGACCATAACAGAGCATAACCCAGATGTGACGTGAGATCAAAAGTGTTAAGTACAAAAATAACTGTTAAGATGTCATTTATGTAGTCTAAAATTAATCAATCAATCAATCAATTTTATTTCTAAAGCCCAATATCACAAATCACAATTTGCCTCAGAGGGCTTTACAGCATACGACATCTCTCTGTCCTTTGGACCCTCGCAGCAATTAAGGAAAAACTCCCCAAAAAAAACCCTTTAATGGGGGGAAAAAATGGTAGAAACCTCATTAAAGTAATAATATTTTTTATAATAATTTCGGCTATTGAGGTACAATATGTTGAAAGTATATATTAATATCTGACAGTATACATGTGTGACAATAATCATGTGTATAATAACAGTACAAGTATGACTAATGATAACAGCAGCAGGAGGAGGCATCTGGCAGGACCACAGCAGCAGCACAACCACACATGTCACACTATCCAGGTACCGCTGCGATACGAATTAATCTACCAGACAGTGGAGCACAAAGGCTCTGGAGAAGAAGCCGAGTTAGTGACATGCAGTATGGCCAAGTTAGCGAGATGCAGTAACAGGACATGAGTGTTAGCAAAGCAGAGAGAGAGAGAGAGAGAGAGAGAGAGAGAGAGAGAGAGAGAGAGAGAAGGTGCTTGGTGTATTATAGGAGGTCCCCCGGCAGCCTAGGCCCAAGTCAGCCTAACTAGGGGCTGGTACAAGGCAAGCCTGAGCCAGCCCTAACTATAAGCTTTATCAAAAAAGAAAGACTTAAAGAGGCAACAGATAGGATTCAGGGTTTTTTTTTAGCTTGGCGCCACCTATCGTGAGCGGTGTTGCTCACACTGTCACAACGACCAAATTGACCGTGGGGATCAGAGATAATCAATAAAATGTAGGCTGTAAAGCCACCAGTATACCTCTATCCCGGTCAGAGACGCTGGGTGCCCAGTAGCTGTGAAGGCTGCCCTCACATTTATGGCCAGTAACCGACATGATCCCCCTGCTCTCCAGGACAGCTTGGGAGAGCTGTGTGGACTAATTTTAACTGATTTTGATGCTCCTCAGTCTAAGGCCGTTGCAGTGAAAAGTCCAGTGTTCACTTAGCTGGGCAATGTCCGTCGATAGCTGCCTCCGTGAGAAGAGAACAGAAGGAAGGGAGGGGGGTATCACTGTCCGAGGGCTGCCGTAGAATGGCAACGAGGATGTCAGCCGACCAACACTAGCTACCTGGTCCCTGGTTGCGGTGATTTGCGATGCTGGCCAGCTAAGAATTAACTAGCAGCCAGTACAGTACAGTCCTCTCTCGTCTAGCTAACATTTAGCCGTGTTACTTACTGATCCATTAGAAAGAAAGCTAGCTGGACACCGGTTTTGAAGCCTCTTTGGTCACGGAGCTCCCTTCATCTCTTGAACACCTGACTGAGGTTTACTCTTGTTTTCCTCTTCTTTTATCACTCTCCTTTTTGCTCTTCTTTGCCTGCTCAGACAGAGGAGCTCATTTTCTTTTGCTAGGCCATTTTTCACTTGTCTCCAAACTTTGCTGTCTGCCATTGTGCTCGTGACTCAACTATCTCATGCCCAGCTCCTCATAAGGACCAACTCCAGTCCCTGATTGGCTGACCGACCAGTTTTGCAATACATGATGCGTTTCCTGCCGTAAAGCAGATTTTTTCCGCGAAATTTCGGCACCGGTGGCAGAAGCTTATTACAAAGATTGCAAAGCCACTAAGTAACCTATGTAAACGCTGATAGTCTGATTTTACTGTGGCCACTACCCTGCGCAACCCACATTATTTTCATAATGATATATTTAGGAAAAAATGCTGTCTGTTGCCTCTTTAAGTCCAGTCTTAAATGTGGAGATGGTGTCTGCCTCCTGGACCGCAACAGGAAGATGATTCCACGAGGGCTGTACCCAAATATTCGGATATTCGAATCGTTTCTATGGGCAGGTATTCGTTATGAAAATTTGGTATTCGTTATTCGTTTTTTTATTTACTTTTTTTTTTTTTTTTTTTTTTTAATTATTATTTATTTATTTTACATATTTTTTGGTGCTAAATGTAGTCTTTTTGTTGTTGGTAAATGTAGGTTATCAATAAAAAATCAAAACTTTTAAATTCCATTGTTAAAAATGTGAAAATACAGTATCGCCTACCAGCTGAGCTTGTGTGCACAGCACGCTTGAGCGCATCCGTCTGAGGCTGTGGATCAATGCCAAGTTTTACCACTTTATCACTATTCCCTCCAGCTTGTAGCTGTTTTTTCGTTATCTTTTGAATTTAATATGAATTATGGAACCGTTTGTCAACGTTTGTTTCCCCTGTTTTGTACAATAAATTACTGTTTAAAGTTTCAACAAGTTTCTTTTCGAGTGTGTGACACAAATGTGTTTTGAAAATGACCGCGGACTGTCACCTGCTCAACGCATCACTACCTTCGGATGGCATGACAGTAATAGCCAATAATGTCAAAATATCATTTACAGACCGATTTAACAGACGATCACTGCTGCCTGACCCGCAGGTCCATTTGCAGGTCCTGCGGGTTACGGGTCGACCCACGCATCACTACTCAGCTCAGTCTATAAGGCTGTACACAACAGTAAGGCTATAGACATTATATTCTGTTCAGGCCGGCAGAACCAGCAGCGCATCGGCTCTACAGTGCACGGCACTGCTGATTAACCATTTTATTGCAGCACAGAGTGTCTGCCAGCAACCAATTACTTGCAGAGGCTTCCTACAACTTGTTTCAGCGGTTCCGATTTAATCAGAAGACAAATTAAACAGGATGACTAGCCAATGTGAAAATCAAAAGAAAGCACAGAATAATGTACTGAAGGAGACTGTTGTGCCATCACATTTTTTTGTGGTTTGAGAGCAAAGTTCCGGTCGCCGCTGTGCAAAACTCCGCAATACAATTAGGTCCGAAAAAAACCCGGAGGAGTGCTTCGCAAGGAGTCTTTGAAAGGAGCCGAGCCTGGCGTAAAACCGAAGAGAGCATAAGTTCATTCCTATTAATGATCTTGTAAACACCTAATTCAGAATGAAAATGACCGATGCGATTGAAAATTCAATCCGATGTAAGGGCCTGGAATATTCCATTTCTAATTCCGAATGAAAGAATTTCTCGCACTTGTATACAGTCATTCCTCTTTAAGTTCATTCCGGTCTTTCTGCGCATGCTCATTTCCTTGCCCTTCTCGCACGATGACGTATATAGCACGCATAGCAACGGGCTGAAATAGAGCAGTCAGACTCGTTGCACTCACCGGTTTCCATTCGCCAAAGCACTTCTATCTCCCTTTTTCGACCTTCTACCTCCCTTCTCTTCCTCAACAAACGAAGTATTAGCAGAACAAGGTTGTTGTCATACTGCTGCTTCAAGAATATAAGCAAAACAAGCCTGAAAAAGGCACTAAGGATGGCATCGCCAAGCAACTTGTTATCCGGAGCGAGGACTACAGTGTTTTCTTCCGGTAAACGTAAACACGTAACATCCGCCCTGCCCCCTATCCAATCAGAAACCTTCCCTGCCCCAAACCTTGCGCAGACCTGAATAAAGGCGATTAAACTGATCTCCCGTGTAAACCCTCATTCGGAATGAATATTTCTCATATAAACTACCTGGAAAGACTTTAATGATTTCATTCAGATTTATTTCACTCTGAATGGCAAGCCATCATGTAACTAGGGATGTTCCCATCTGATATTCGGATCGGTATCCGCCACTGATAGTAGCAAAAAATGTGCATCGGATCGGACTGTATGGAAAAATGCCGATCCGAGAACTCCGATCCAGTTTTTCATATGATCTGATACAGGTTTTCCGGCCAGCCCAGCGCGCCGCGATTCAAGCAGTCCATTCCAGTGATCCGCTCCAGCACTTACTATCAATCCACCAGGCCAGCATGCAGACACACAGGAAACAGCAGCACCAGACTGGCGCTGACACTACTAAAATAACTGAAAAGGAAAGGCTGCATTGTTTGTTAAATGTCAACAGTGTCTTGTGGTGTTAATCTATTTTTTATTTATTAGGGGGCCAAAGCAGCCAAAGCAAACCAGCTATATTTTTTATTTAATGTTAATGTTCAAGTTTAAAGTTTGTTTATTTAACCCTGTTAACAATAAACGGGTCAGTTTCTCATACCAACTGTTGTGGATCATTCTGACTAACCTGATTAAGTTGTTCTTGTTAGAGTAATATCGCTTGATCAAACCTTTTCTAACATGACTGACAACAAAATAAGTGAATATGTATAATACGCGCTTGGATCGGATCGGTATCGGTATCGGCCAAAACTCAAGGCTGTAATATCGATATCGGATCGGAAGTGAAAAAGCTGGATTGGGACATCCCTACAGTGAGAGACAGTGAGTGAGCGAGCGTGCAAGGAGTGAATGGCAGAGTGAGAAAGAAAGTTACAGCATGAGCATGAAAAGTATTGTCTTCCTGACTGAACTTTCACCGGAGCTTTATTAGTGGTAATAACAATTTTATCAACAATTGCCTTTTGACTACTCAGAATTCCATGCCAAAATATCCATAATGTAATTGTGAATAGTAGCATTTCTATTCAAAGATTTCTACAATTCATTTCTTACTAGTCAAAGCATACATTTTTGACATCAACAATTAATTTCTTAGTAGCAGAAATGTTCGTTGTAGTTATCTGTAAATTACAACTAGTCAACTATTACCAATGACTTCTATTCATACTCAGTTTCAAATACCTATAATTCAGTTTTGATGTGTTATAATTCCAAGTTGACATATTCATGATGTCATTTTGAGTAGTTGTGATTCTAATTAATGATATCTACAACTTATTACTCACTTGTCAAAATTGTCGTATCAGAGAGGTCATGACAAAGCACAAGGCAGAAGCAATGTCAATGAGGATTCTCGTCTTTGCTTGAGTATCGTAATTTGCATGCACATTATTCCTCAGGGATCCTCTTTTATATTCAGGCCTCTCAACCTCTCAAACTGTGCATTTCAATACCCATACTGCCATATATGTAGCCTTGCGTCACCAGGCATGTGAAGAGCCTGGTTTCTGTTCATTCTGAATTTTGTCTGGATTCTGTTTCCGGTCTAGAGAGCGGATGCGGAATTCACCAAGTTCACCAAAGTAAAAGTGTTCACCAAAACTTAAATCTTAAAACTTTAAATTCTGGCACACCATTGATTTGGGGTGATGAGGGGTGTAAGAAAATTGATTAACTTAATGGCTTGGGGCTTTTCTTGTAAATTATATTTTTAAATTAAAATTTCACCGCATTTTTATTAGCTTGGTGCTTTTATTTTGACGGAAAGACGCATCCATTGAATTCCGGATCCTGTCTCACTCGCACTGGTTCCGGTTCCTTACCAAAATGGCCACTAACGGCCCCAGACTACCATATATGTATAGTATGCCAGTCAAAGATGCAGTATGTCGCAATCCATAGTATGTTAAATGCAGAATGCGAAAAAAAAACAAAACCCAAAAAAACAAAACATAGACCTACTACATCAGGTCATATTTTGCAATATGCAAGTCAGCATGCTTTTCTGGCCTTTTGACCCACAATCCCTTGCACAAAGAAAGATTTGTCATATCAACTGAACCATTGCAACAGTCTGTACTTTTAAGGGCAGCTGCAGTACATACTAAAAGTAAAAAGAATAGTATGTGACTTGAAACACAAATCTGTAGAGAAACTCCATGATGTGGTGTGTTTGGATACAGGCTGCAGATCTGAGCTCTGGTTCTGGGCTCCTCTGTTCACAAATGGATCAACAATCCATCCTTTTATAATGAGAACCTAGAATCTTCATTAGCCATTAAGTTACACAGATGCAGCCCCTTTAGTTGGTTTTGGGGGGCTTTTTCAATTACTATGTTCACTGATGTAGGACCAAAACAGTTCTGTAGGTATTTTGCCTGTAAATATTTCCATCATATGTGCATCTAATATTCACTGTTTTGAATCCTGCAAAATGCAGCCATCTTCCATCAAGGGACTTGCTGCAGGTAATAAATTCCACCTGCATTATTTGGATCCATTTACCAACAGTCTGCTAGAAAGCCCATCTACTGCCCTCTTGCTAATGGCTTAGAGAGGAAACCACAAGGCATTGATACTTGTCTCCCTTTCACTCGCCCACTTGTGCAAAGCAATCGCACATGAGATAGGTGCTCTGGTTCTTAGACGTATTATACACAGCATTTATGGGTTACTTAGAGATGGTGAGTTAACTACATGCACTGAACCTTTTGATCCTGTGATTGACCTCACTGTAGCTGATGTAATTTTTTACCCTCACTGCTTCTCCATATTATCAAAACTCACAAAGACTGACAGATAGGTGAGGAATTACATTTAATTTTCTAAAACTTATACTGCTTTGTTCTCTGTCTTTTATGACTCACTACCTGAAAAGCGGTCCTCAAGCCAGCCAACAGGAGCCTGTCTTTGCACGAAGGAGGGAAATCCCATGTCCTGATCTTGTTTGCTTCTTGTCTTTGCCTCCTCTGCCAGCCCTGTGGGCTACCACATGACCACTATACTGCTCAATCTCTCCGCAGGGGAGAAGCTACAACTGCAGCATCCATTGCTCCTGTCTCAACACCAAGGCTATGGACCGATGGTCATCATTTGCTCATGAATGTTACCTCCGGCCCAAGACTCAAGTCATCCTCAATACTTAAGTGTTTTTTGAACTACTGGCTGATGCTTATCTGCAGTGCCCTCTTTATTAACGCACTAGCTATGTAAATCATTTAGCAATCCATGTTGGTTCTGTTAGCCACATTAAAATTCATTAGTCTACTTGGCTGTCCATCTAAGCTGCTCCTCTGCTGGCACTTCCAGTGCACTGAAAGGCCAGAGAGGTTTGTCTGGCATGGTTGTTTTTTTTTTTGTTTTGTTTTGGGGTTTTTTTTTGCTGCTGCTCTCCCTGCTTTAGGCTTTCCTCGTTGGCACATGGAAGGGCAGGGAGGTTTGCCTCTCTGCCATAGGCTTTCCACATACTGTAGGCGCAGGGAACAGGCCCAAAACAGAGCCATACCGCCAAATATAACACTGCAAATGGAAATTAAATTTTCTTTGACTAAAGTGTTCCTGACTGAAATGTTAATTGTTAATATCAGCAGTTCAATTCTTGTTAGCTGCAATATTCATTGTAGATAACTGCGATTGTTCTGACATTTCAGATATCATAAATGTAATTGTATTTTAGATATTTGAAATATTTTGTTTGTAGCAAACATTATGTTCTCATATGATTATATGATGATTATATTTGATATATCTTCAATTCATTTTTATTTATAGTAAGAATCTAATTTTAGACATCAAAAAAGTAATTTTCACCAGCCAAAATGTCATTGTACATATCTTCAGTGACATACATACTTGTAATGAATATGGTTATATTGCTAGCCTTAGCCATATTATTTCTGGTAAATCCAGAGTCCTCTTATTAACATGCAGTGATGTTTATCAATCTGATTATTTTGGTGTGAGCTGCCAAGTGTTGGAGGTATTGGCTGTAGAGATGTTTGCTTTCTCTTCAATATAATGGAACCAACACTCAGCAACTCACATCAAAACAACTAGCCTGATAAATAGCACTACATGTAAGAGGAAAAATATGTATTTCTAATCTGTAGGTGAAATGTCCCTTTAAAGAAGATTAGAGCTTGAGGCTATACATTATTTTACAGATGAAGATGTAGTTCAGCAGTGATATATAGTACATTAGGAGTCATACTGTGGAACACAAAAAATAACTAAGCCACCAGAAGTTTTAAAGCAGAAAATGAAATTTATTTAAAATCATTCAGCAATGACAAGATCAACATGAAAACAACATCTCTCTTTGTCCTCTTTCATAATTCTCTTCCCTTTCCTGCTATCACCTCCCATCTTCTTCCTCACTACTCCAGAAACTCACTCCTCAGACTCCCCTCACTGTCTGAGAAGTTAATCAGCTCCTCCACCTCATCACCTTCCTCATCTTCATTCTCTTCCTCAGCCTCCCGTGAGGTCTGTGCCTCCCCCTCTCCACCTCCCTTCCCCCCCAGTTCCAGGTAGCCCTTGGCTGTTTGGTTGACCACTCCACCGCTCTTTGTCCCTCCTCCTCCACCCTCAGCTTTGCTTTTAACAGGCTGAACCATCAGGATGCCCTCATCCAAAATGGGGGTCCCTTCAGGGCTGATGCTCTCTCCCGCTGCATGGCTGGCTCGGTCTGCACTCAGGATATGAGTGCTGGGATCCAGGGTGACAGTGGACTTGCTTGTGCAAAGACCCATGATCAACACCTTCCTGGGTGTCTTAAGTTGATTGAATGTCTAATCCTGGAATGAGCTCCCTGTCACTGTTCTCTCAGGTGGCTTGGGTTTAACGGATCAATTGCTTTGTAGTCGTTTACAAAAAAATTAAGAATATAGAAGTTGATTACTTGCTTATTTGCAGTTCAGAGGCAGAGCGTCCTTTCACTTCCCGTTTCCGGTTGGTCGAGCCAAAAGATTCACAAACTTGGATAATCCTGTGAAAATCCTTCATAAGCCGTGTGCCTTTGTGATTGTTAAAGGTAAGTCAGATGAAAAACAAAAGGAATATTTGTTTCCGTCTTGAAGATCGCAGTCATCCCAGATTTTGTGAATAAAAGTGAGCTTTTTGTAAATCTCAGGAGATTTCTGTTAATCTGTTAATCTGTTAGTTCAGAGTCCTGGGTGGCTGAGATGCTCCCATATACATTGCTTGTCTGGCTGAGTTTTTCTCATCTGGTTTGAAATTAGCGTCTCAGCTGAGCTGTCGGAAACAGACTTCTCTTTGCCTGCCTTCAGACCATAGAAGGGGTTTGACAGAATGGGCTTCACCTCCTCTCCTGTCTAGAGCCAAAAATAGAGCCAAACCCACCCGATATATTTGTTCCGTTCATCCTTGGTCCACTTGGAAAATGTGGGTGAGGAAATTTTAGAAGTACTATCTACTCACCACCTAGTACTGAAGTACTCTTGAGCCGTGGTTCTCAACCAGGGGTCTGAGGACCCCAAGGGGTCCTAGAGGGAGATCCAAGGGGTGGAATAGTTCATTTTCACAATTTAACTCACCATAGAAGTGAGCCAAGTGTGAGTAAGAGTGACTATTCTGATAATAGGTTTCACACTCTCCACAGTTCAACTGTAGTTGTTACCAACAGAATTCTGGCCTGAGTCATTTCGAACAACCCAAATCCTTTCAGACAGACGTCCCTGAAGGAAAGTCTTATCAAATGGGTGACGTGACCGGATATGTGTCAGTTTACACATAGACACGAAAAAGCTTGAAAATCACTGCTCTTGAGCAAGCAGCTAATCCACTCTGCTGATCAGTAGACTCACATGTTAAGCAGGGATGATCTAGGAAAGACAGATGAACATTTTAGTGGATAATCTTAAACAAGTCTGCATGTAGCCAATAGGGATGAGGCAGTCTTGTTTAAGATGGTGTCATGTCCCTTTTCCAAACTCTGCCTGTGTGGTGCTCTACCACAGACGGTTTTAGCAGCCTGCATTGTTCTCTCTGTCTCAGCTGGTCTTCTGAGGGTCCTTTACTTTAACCCACAGAGCTCCCAGTCTGTTTGTGGCAGGTCTGCAGATATTAATAGCCAAGAGTCACAGTAAATCACATCATTGCGCAATTGATCACAATGAAGAACACCATTAATTATACTGCATTGTCTGTTTTGGTTTGCAATGACACAACTGTCTTCTGTAATAAATATGACATTATCATAACAAATTAATAAGCAACCCTGTACTCACCTTACCCACCATAAGAATACATGAATAACAAAAACTGTTCAACACAGAGTCCAGTATGTCTTATTGTTCCAAAAGATTTGCAATATTGCACAAAATGGGGTCGTCAGTTGTTTCCAGGTTTATTTCAGGATGTCAGTTGTCCAGTATGATGTGCTGTTAGCATACTGAAATCACACAATAAACAGAGAACCACATATTTCTACAATAAAATTGATTCTGAACCAAAAGTTTTAGTCGTGATTGATACAACATCCTCCCCGTGTCAGCGTGGGTTCTCTCCGGGCACTCCGGCTTCCTCCCACAGTCCAAAGACATGCAGATTGGGGACTAGGTTAATTGATAACTCTAAATTGACCATAGGTGTGAATGTGAGCGTGAATGGTTGTTTGTCTCTATGTGTCAGCCCTGCGATAGTCTGGCGACCTGTCCAGGGTGTACCCTGCCTCTTGCCCGATGTAGCTGGGATAGGCTCCAGCCCCCCCGCGACCCTCAAGAGGATGAAGCGGTTAGAAGATGAATGAATGAATGAATGAATGATACAACATCAGTTCATATTTATTTTTTAAATGTGCAACAATTTCGAATAATAAATACGGACGTGTGAAGGCCTTAAAAGCAGCTCCTACATAGCCAATTTTAAGGCTCTTGCACACCAGTGTCCTTATTTTTCTGTTGAGTGTCTTCCTAATCTGACATCCGATAAAAATTTCTACACACAGAAAACTTGCACACTGAGCCTGATGTGTTTTTATTGTTCTATCTGCTGTAAAAAATTTGCAATGTCAGATGAAATGTAAAGACACATTAACTCTTGGTCTTTCCACTCACTGCCTTTCATGTTTTTAATGTATCATAAATAGTTTTATTGAAATGGATCTATTTACCTATTGATCTAAATCTAATTTAATTTCCTCCTCATGCTCCTCTGTACAGATGATCATTATATCACCATTATTGCTGTTTGCATCTTGCTGTACTCTGTGGGGGCCGACTTTTCACACCATCCTAAAGTTCAAGACCTTTACAGCGTTTTGAAATGCACTTTTCTTTTAGTTTAGTTACCAATTTTAAAGATTGCTTCTGGGAGGGTTTGTGCTTGATTTTATTTCTGTTTGTACAAGTTAAATGTCTCCCTGGTTGCATGATAACTGAATGACTACTTTTAGATTCTTGTGTGGTGCGACCTGGTCCATGGTCTGATCAAGTGCTGGAAACCTTTAACTCATTTAAAACTCAGCTTTAAAAAAATTTGTAAGTCAATCTGAAAATTGAAAAAGGGCTTTCTTTCTCACCTCTGAAAGGCTGACTAATTTACAGGTTCAAAGGAATTTATGTGGCCAGCAACAATTTGATGGCTGAGATAACCATCATATTGAGAGAGGCGACTGGTTTGTCTTATCTCTCTGATGTGACAAACAGGTCTGAATGCAACAGCACGGTTTTCCACCAGACTGCTTATGAAAGGGAAAATTCAAGGTGTTCCTCTGAACTTCCACACTACATTCGATTCTTCTCTGTATGAGAATGGTTCTTACTCACAGTGTTCAATCTTGTTCAGATCTTGGGTGTTTTTAGTCTTCTTTGTGTGTAAATAGTCTGATTTGCAGTAATAGATAAAGTGAAATTGCCGGGAGTACTGTATAGGTATTTCAAACAATGAGCTGTGAAGTATAGTATGTTCCATGTTTAGACTGACTCACAGTTTTCCCTACTGTTATCTGAAACTACTGAAGTTGAAATGAGCGTGAAGGAATGCAGCTTATCTTACTACAGATATTTCTATGAGTGTAATGGCACAACCACAGCTACATCTCTGCTGCAGTTGCAGTAAATCACGTAGATGATGTGGAATCTGAGGATTCCCCTTTTCAATAATGAAGTAATCCAGCTGGGGGAGTTCCAGTGTGGGACGTCACAGCGTTGAGATAAGTTATTGACCAAAAATATGTGCAGCTTCTTTTATTGTAAGGAATATTGTGTGAATAGATTTCAGTTTCTATAGTTTAAAATATAATTAATCAGTTGTTTCCATCCTTCAGCTCCAGGCTCTGATTCCGATAAACATGTGATGCATAAAAACGACTGAGGCTGACTTCTGTTGATGTCCACAGCACACACTAGATGTGACATGCGCAAATAAAATTTCTCCAGGTCTACACTTGGATGCAGGGACTGAGTGTGATAAAAACTGCTGCTTTTCTGAGGAGAGGACATGTGCCAACACTAAAAAATAAGAAATTCTGAGGGTTCCTGATGAGCACACCCAGCAGGGCTTTGTGATCCCAAATGTTTGGCCTTACTTTAGTCTTTCCTACAATATGTGCACAGCTGGTGACAAAGTAATTATTTCAGAACAACTCCTTTCCAAAAATAATAAAAACCCTGTGCTCTCTTGCATCTCTTGGAGGTGACAGTAGCTCATCTCATGTGGACTTGGCTGGGAAATAAGCAGTGTGGACTGGTAGCTGTAGAGGTGTCAGTGCACTGCCACTCTTGCACCCCATGAATGATGTACTTAGCATGAAGTTACATAGGTTTGGTTGGTTTAGGGAAAAGAAACATGGTGATGATGTACCTTCAAATAGCTTTCACCTGGTTCACCTCATTGGTTGTACATGGTTCTGAGAACCGGTCTTATGAGGGAAAGTCCCGTGTTTTGTGACCCATCCATCAGACCCAAACCCACTTCATTACATGTGATTCCTTCTTTAAACTCATCAGCACATTGGTCACATGATCACAGCCCACCTGAATACATGGGTTATACACTAACTAATGACTTTTAATTATGTGGGATCACTGTTGGACTCATTACTCTAAAAATGTAATGTATTACTCATTACTTGCTACTCTTTCCAAAAGTAATGCAATACCTATTACTCCCTGCCAACAGTAATTCGTTACACTACTCGTTATATTAGTTCTCCGTTACACCCTATAAAACCGGTAATTGCGATGTGTGCCTCATGTGAATGTCAGGGTAAACACCGGAAAGTGTAGCTAAGGCTAGATCACTTGCAAATGATTCTTTTTTTTTTCCTGGGTGTCTTCAGTTGCCTAAAACATGGAGAGTCGCTTGTGGACGTTTCATTCACAACATACCAGCCACAAGCTTCATTACTTCGATGTAGCCTGCAGCTGCCCATGAGTAATATCCAGTTTTGGTTGTTTAGCTAGTGTAGCGCTACAGCCGATGTCAGGGGGGTCACCTTCGGTGGGGTGTAATTCCTGGAGCCTCATGATGTGCTTTCAGTCATAGGAAGTGTTTCAGACCGGAATACTAGGTGCACTTGTTTTTTTGTTTTGTTTTTTTGTTTTTTTTGTTTTTTTTGTCTGTCAGTATCAAAAAATCTGATAACCGATATATCGGCCGATTAAATTTTTACATTTTTCCATTTAAAAACCCCCGAAATACCTGCTTTGGATGGCTTAAATATAGTTCAAACACTCGTTACAAAGATATGAATTGAAGGAAGAACATTTTACTATTTTCAAAAACTTTTATTATCAGAAATTGTGTGGAACAAGCAGCATATGAACAATTTGAACACAAAAATCAAAAATATGATGTGCAAAAGGGCAGTAAACATTCACATGTATGTTCACAGTACCAGAGTTCTTATTATTGCCAGTTTAACATAGGTAGGTTATAGTGCAAACAGTAACACAAGGATATCATTTCTAAGTAAAGCACCATATTCCCTACGTTTTATTAGTGATGAAAAGTGTTAACATCGGCATTTAATGGCTATAATCAGCCGACTAAATCAGCCAGCCGATAAATCGGTCGGGCCCTAAAAGTGACGTTGTAACGAGTGGTTTGATTTTGGAGTAACTGTCATGTTGTAACTGAAATGTTATTAATAATTAGTTACAGTACTCATTGCTAGAAAAAGCAATATTACTTTCAACATGTGTGATTGAATCCAAATGCAGCACTCCAGAGGTCAGTGACAGTTGGTAATGACCTTTAATTTAACACAAGCAAAGAAGGCACTTGTGCAGAAGAAATACAGGTAACAGTTATTTGGGTTCAGAGCCCACACACAATCTCTGGGTTCAGGTGCCAGGGACCAGACGGGGCAGACACGGAGGCAGAACAGAAAACAAGCACGTGGGTCCTTGGACCTGAACATTTCAGTCCGCTGGCAGGCAGAGGTGACAGAGGGGCTTACTAATGGCTGGTCAGGCAGGTAAGCAGTGCTGGAAAGTCTTGCATGTGGGCGAAGAATAATCTGGCAAGGAGAGTCTGTAAATCAGAAGGTTTTTATAGTGGAAGGAGGTAATGATCCACAGGTGAGAGCAGTAGCCCTGATGAGGTGGGTGTGGTAGACAGGCAGGAGAGGGAAATGAATGTGAATGGAAAATTACTGAGTAAGCTGAGTATGTATGGCAGGTGAAAAGTGCCCACCGTAACAATTACTACTGTAATGCGCTATGCGTGACTGCCCAACACAGCACATGAGAAGGACCTGCTATGGGCTATCTACACACTTACTCCGAAACTCTTGTCTGTGATCACAGTTTTTGAAACAGGTTTGGTTTCCTGCATTTAGTTGTTTGACCAAAAACAGTGAAGAAAATGTGGCAGCAGGACGCATTCCTTTCATAACTCAGATAGCCTGTTTTCAACAGGTCAGATAGTAGTATTCAGGTGAGTGATGATGATGAGGAAGAGGATGTGGACTGCACGCAGACAGAGAGAGTGACAGTGCGGAGACTGAGAGGGAGGAAAGCTCAGTTCCTTTAGTGCCGAATGAAAGACGCCAGCAGAGAATGGTGATGGACAGGGTGGTAACTCTAGAGGAGAGAAGCAAGGGAGCAAATGTGTCTTTACATTTTGTCTTGTACAAAGGGTTGCTAACAAGCGGGGTAGGACTCTAGTTTACAATGGGAGCGCACAGTCCTAATGCCACATATTGCTGCAGCCTGTAAACAAGACGCAAACAAATATTGTCTTCAGCTAATGTTACAGCTACGATTGGAACAAAATGGAGATGTGGCAAGACATGGATGTGCGGGAGCTCCTGGCCGTCTGTGGTGAGGAGTAAATTAAGTGGCAGATGATGGTGATGAATAACATTGTGTACGGAAACATAACAAGGATGTTGAATAAAAGAGGCATCCACTGTTCACAGAAACAGGTCACAAACGAACTGAAGGTACTGAGAAAGCAGTAACATTACACCAAAGTTCATGACCAAAACAAAAACCAGAGTGGTGTCGCATGACTGGCAGTACTGTAATTCAGCTTTATTAAAGCAGTAACCGAAGTGTGTGTGATTGATAGGTAGTGTAAGATAGGTAGTAGTAATTTCTTTAAAATGCATTTAGAGTGTGGGAGGAAAACGGAGTACACAGAGGAAATTCATGAAGTCAGAGTGAAACCACGCTGTCTGTGACAGATAGACAGAAGTTGTGTTTTTACATACATTACAGATAAAATGCTGTACCTACTATATTTACAGCATTTTATGCCAAAAGCATGAAACAGTCTGTGGCATTTTATGTTTTTGGCCACCATCATCCCCTCTGTTTGTAGTTAGGGTCCGGGCAGCTAAGCTGCCAGGACACTACTGTAATCCTAGTTCTTCTTCTTCTTCTTCTTCTTCTTCTTCTTCTTCTTCTTCTTCTTTCTTCTTCCGAGGAAATCATACTTCCCATGGGTGAAAACTCACCAAACTTTGCACAAAGGTCCAGTCTCATGCCAGATATCCTCAGCTGTAAACTCAAGCCAATAGTCCTGATGGTGGTGCTACAGCAAGCGTCTAAAGTTCAAAACTTTGAAAATTCATAACAAATCAACCATACGTGCTACAACTTCACAACTTTCATCAAACTGTAGCCCCAATACTGAAGAAACGTTTGTACACTTAAACCTATTAAAAATTAAGAAGTTCATCACTGTTTTTTTTTTCAAAAACTGTAAAACTTCTTAAACCTATCTGCTCCCACAATTTTTGCTCAATTGACACCAAACTTGCTACAGAGCATCTTCAGACTGTCCTACACAAACAATTCACACAGATTTTTGATTTATCAAAAATTGAGCCTACAGTGCATCAAAATGTTTGACTGAAATGGTACTGTAAACATATACATGCAAATTCTTGCTAATTAAATCTTCAATGTTCATGAAAAAATGACAAAGTTCTAGAGTCATGGTAGATGATGTGTGGCAAATTTCAGAATTTTATCTCAAAAACTGAATTTTTGACAGCATTTTGAATTTTGCTCTAATGTGAACAATTGGAGTCAGTGTAAAAATGGCAATGTTAAACATCAGTTTTTCACTTGTGGGGCAAATCAATCATTGTTACAAACAAATTACCAGCATCTCCATGCTGTCTAGATGCAACATGTGTATTTTCAGATTTTTGTCTTAATAACTGAATTTTTTTTACAGTGGTTTCAAATCTGCCTTTGCAGTGTTGCTAAATTCCTAAATGTCTTCCAGTTCTTCTGCTTGTTGCTCAGAATTGCCTAAAAATGCCCGGACCCGACCCATTGCTGCGCAGCAGCTATAATTCTCCTTGTGTTTACAACATACAAAGCTACTGCAGAATTAAACCCACTGAACCATGATTATGATGCTGAAATGATGTTTGACAATGAGGAATTCAAGTACAAAACACAAGTTCTGGTCACGACCTGTCATAATGATATATGAACAAAAGCATTGTTTCACATTTTGTATTGGTAGCAAAAATGATCACGTTAAGGTTAAAAAAATGTATGTTGTTGGGCAAAGGATAGGAAAATAATACAAGGCAATACAAAATACAAAAAAATACAGCACTTCTTGTTGCTGTCCACTGAATATGACATGTAAATCCCCACCCATTTCCAGCATATGAGGCAGTTAGTATGCGTTGACCATGGATTGTGACTAGAGCTTTGATTCTCTGCTCGAGGTCAGTTGGGCCTGAGCCAAGCTATAATTTCTCAATTTTCCAGCAGGGTTGAATCAGGTTGAGTTCTCACCAGTTTGGTGGTGTTTGGTTTTTGTTTTTCTTTTTAAATAGATTGGCAGTTGTTGTGCATAAATGACAGTGGAGCAGTACCTTGGAAAACCAGGGGAGAGAGATAGAGCCAACACCAAAGAGGAACGGAAAACAAGAGAAAGAGGGCGGGCTGCAAGGTGACTTGGTTGGCGGAGTTTGCCTCCGCCTTCCCAGCAGTGGGAGTGATGCGGGTAACATGCAGCAGAGAGTAGTGATCATCACCTGTGTTCCTCATCGCCATTGACCACCATGTGCACTGGAAGACGGAGACGCACCTAGTGGCTCAGCCCTGCTGGATCTGTTGTCCGCAAAACGCAGAGCCAATGAAAACTATTGTTATCCCTGATAACAACATCCTGATCAGCTACATGCAACTCAAACCTGTGATCTTCGGTTCGGTATGCTCTTCGTCAGCATGAAGACGAAGAGCATACAGCTCGAAACGTAGGCAACGTCATGGTGCAGTAAATAATTATTTTCTGCAAGGAGTCCTGCAGTGTTGCAAGTCATTCATCCGTTTCTTCATCTATGACTATTGATTCCCATGTTGAGATGTCACAGTCACATCGCACTGATTGTCATGATACTCAAAGACGGGAACAGCCACACTGGTTTGACCATTAAGTGAGAATGTGTCCTTGTCATAGCTAGACACACAATGCGTTTGTATTAGTAAGAGTGATCTTTCTGTTGTAGTAACACTGTGGTAGAATCCAGACCAGCGAGATGACCCACTACGGCCCTCTAAACTTACCTGGAATCAGTTTGTACATTTCTTTGCAAAGAATTAACTGTACCTCGCATGTTTAAAATGTTTAGTTCAGTAATCCCTTTTCAAATTTTCAAACCCACATGTCTTCATGGGGGACTGTATTTTCCTCACTCTTGATTTGAGCTGCCCTGAGGAAACTGTAAGACATGTAGTTGTAAGTAAAAATATATTTGGTGATACTCACAGGGCAAATATTTAATAATAAAGATGTTATCATCTTTTTATTTATCTCATAGTGTTAACCATGTCTTTGGTATTTGGAGTCACAGGAACAGAGTAAGGTGTATTACAGAAAGTCTAAACAAGAAAAAGCCAGTAACACTTGGTGTCCTTCGTTACAAACTTTTAATACCTCACTGGTACAGGCGATCAAACACACAGACTGGTTTCGACAAGTGTCTTCCTCAGTGTGTGAAATCTTTTATTTTGTTTTTTTATTTATTTTATGAAAAACAGTGATAAACAACACTACAAAAAAAAACAGCTCAAGAGTAGTTCCTCATTCATACCCTTTGGGTGTTCAGTTTGCAGCGCGTGGATCCAGAAGGCTTGACGTTGTAGCAGCCTTCTCTCTCTCTCTCTGTCTTTAATCATGGCATTACAGTGAACACAACTTTGACATGGATGATTACCATGAGGCAGAGAGGATAAAAAGTGCTGAGGACATACAAAATAATCTGCTCTGACTAGTCGGTCTCTTAAATTTGGAGCACGTTTGTGTGCAAAAACTGGAGGCTCTTTAAATAAATGACCATCTTGTGGATGACCTGCTAGAATAAACCAGTGCTGCCTCACACTATTCTGTATATCAACCAAGATGTTAGAGAAGGTGGTAGCACAAACCAGACCTAGAGTTTTTGAAGGACGAGTCTTGGAGGTCAATAAAGATCTCCTGTCAATTTGTCTCACCCTGAGCATACACTCATTAAGAGCCCTTTCATCATAACCTTTAGTTAAAAAACGATAACACAGTTCCTTGGCTTGTTTATCAAAAGAGGCATCAGTGCTAATTCTTCTGACCCTTAAGAGCTGACTAAAAGGGAGACCTTTTTTTAAGGGCAGGTGGATGGAAGCTGGTGTAATCAAGGTAGCTGTTAGTGTCAGTCTTTTTCCTATAAACGCTAGTGCTCAGTAGCTCATTTTTAGCAACCATGACATCAAGAAAATGATTTCACACACTGAGGAAGACACTTGTCGAAACCGGTCTGTGTGTTTGATCGGCTGTACCAGTGAGGTATTAAAAGTTTGTAACGAAGGACACAGAGTATTGCTGGCTTTTTCTTGTTTATACTGTTGTTCTGTGGCTGAGCACCTCCAGACTTTTTTCTTCTTTTTTGAGAGTGTGTGTTGTCTTTCTTCATTGTATTACAGAAAGTCCCCATTCAGACATGGCCTATATCAGCCTGATTATGGGCTGATCCAGACAAGACGAGCCTGAGCCAGCCCTAACTATAGGTTCTATCAGAGAGGAAAGTCTTATTTCTATTTTTAATTTGGAGACGTCTGCCCCTTGGACCAAAACTGGAGGATGGTTCCCAAAAAAAACGGAGCCTGATAGCTGAAGGCTCTGGCTCCGATTCTACTTTTGGAGACTGTAGGAACCACAGGTAACCCTGCCTTCTTGGAGCACAGTGTTCTGGTGGGATGATAAGGTGCTATGAGTTCTCTAAGATATGATGCAGGAAATGAATGGATGAGTGAGGGCTCTGCTGGGAGAGATCCTCTCACTCTCATCCAGAGCCAGCATGGCCTCCAGGAGATCAATACACTGTGCTCGCTCAGCGGCTTCTGCTTTACTCTTCTGATCCCGCTAGTTTAGGAAACAATGATCAAATCTTCCATCAGTCAAGTCCTCATAAATCATGAAGAGACACCCAGTGAAAGTTACATTTACATGTTTCAGATCATCCAGACAGGTACTGTATAGTATATGCAGCTTCTGAGGCTCCTGTGTAGGCATGTTCTCCAGGCTATGCTAACAAGTAAGCTGGCCAACAGGCCAGAATATTGTTCACTAACATTAAAGAGTAAGGGTAATATCACCTTTCAGTTACAAGGACCGGTGATTAACACATTTTAGCACATTTATTTTAGGCTTTCAAAAACTGTTTATGTGTGTGTGCATGATTAGTGCTGATCCATGACCATCATGTTGATCCTGGCTAAATGTGTTTTTGTTACAGAAAAAAATGTCATGGAGCATTATTCTTGTGCTCCCCAGCAGCACTATATCCCTGCTCCTGCTGGACAAGGAATCAATGCACAAACCCACTATGTTTAAATATCTCATCAAGAGAGACTCTCACTCCCGCTTGTTCTTTTTGTTCCTAAAAACTTGGTGTGCAAGCCTCTTGGTGGATAATAAACAGGATCCAGACGTTCCTCTGCATCACCAGTGAAGAGGAAATACAGCAAGTGCTGGACAGAGTAGTGTGAAACAACCCTGCCTAAATTTATGAGAACTGTCTGCGAGGGAAATGTTAAACAGCACCCTCATTGTAATATACCTACAAAAAGGGTGTAGGTATATTACAGTAAGTGTTACTTACAGTTGTAAAAGTACTATACACAAAGTGATTGTTGAAAATGTGGATTCTTGAGATATCATGTTCTTGAGAATGGGACAAATGTATGGCATATAAAGTCACTGGGGCACAGATTCAAAAATGGGGCCCACCTTTGGGAAAGACTCAGATTTAAAGCCCTGATTACACATTCTGAAACATACATATATGAAACATACATACATACATTCATACATATGAAATCATTTCAATTAATAGCTGCTATTTGTAACTCCAAATGGCCTACAGCCATTGACAGATTGTGAGACTATGAGCCCATAGACACAGGGGGTGGCCAACTAGATTGCAGGAGGAGTCCGTGCCACCCTTCTGGCCCATACACCAGCCTTGATTTGTGCTTGTATGCAGTGTTCATCCCCGTTGTGGCTGTCAAATGGGAAATACAAAAACACAGGAAACATCTTACAATAAAACTAGATAGTTTTTAACTAAATAGGACCTCCTCTCAAAGCCAGAGCATCATATGTGCTCCTCTGACTCTCATGTGTATGCTCTTCTAATGTTATATCAATTATATTGTAACAAAAATAATAATAATATTGCTGGTTCTGATTTTACTATTTTATTATGGATTGACATTTTATGGATATACATGTGTACCAAAGGACGAACAGTTTTATAAAACAACAATACACAATATAAATAATGCTATGTTATATACACTACCTCTACATTGCAAGAATTTTACAAAGACAGATGGTGATATATTCACATGACTGCTGCAGAGCAACTTCTTCTCTATCTTTATGTAACATAAAAGACTCATTTCCACCAAGTAGTTCAGCTCAGTTCAGTTCAGATTACATGAAAATGGTTATTTTTCCATTTCCATGATGTGTTGTGGATGTTACCAACAGAACTGTTTAATACCTTCCCCATTTTTCGTCATCCCACTGTTGGGGTACCAAGGTGTAGCTGAAAACACTGCAGTTCGTTGATTGGTCAGTAGTGAACCATCACTCTTGCTCAGGGCTGAGTTATGGCTGGTTTTGAAGGTTACGTAACCACCGTGCAGTCCGTGGCAAGTTTACATACGGTAGTAGACTTTAACTATAAAATGAAAGGATGTTTAGCTGCCTCTCGCAGCCGCTGTAGACTGAGAAAAAAATAACTTCACTCACTGGGCCAACTACCTGCAACTTTAAAGGTGGAATGTTTTCTTGCATGTTACTCTGTTCATGAGCTGACAACGCAAATCAATCAACACACCTCAGATGTCAGTATAACGACTCTGACCATTCCATTTACGTTCTCTCTAGGATGACATTTGCTTAAGTGATGATCGGAACCTTATGCGTTTAGAAAATGTTTATACATTTTAACCAGATCAGTCACATTGTGAGTTGTGAAAATCCAGAAGCTCTTGAATTAAGTCGATGGCTTCCAAACAACATCACACCAGAGATGGAGTTATTCTGTGTATTTTTTCATCCTGATTGAAATGAGAAAGCAGATGTTCCATCTAGCTAGGCTGGTTGACGAAAGCGGAATATTACATCAACATAAAAACATCTGCTTTAACATCTTTGTACACACAGAATCAGTCAGTGCTCTCAACTGACCATATGAAATACTGAAATTGAAATGCATAATACAAGATTTTGAGAAATATGCTTATCTGCTCTGTCCATGTTTGAGATGAGAAATTGGATATTAATATCATGTCTGTGTTTAATGGGAACTCCATGATTTTACAAATCCAAGTGTGTTTCCAGGTGTTGGGGAGTACAACTGCATATGTGAACTAAGTAGTATAAAGCCCTTAGTGTCCCCAAAGGGAGCTGTGTGATGTCTGATAAATGTCCTCAAGTGATGTAACTTACGTCAGCGTTAGTTGGCCCTGAAGACTGCAAGTTTGAAAAGTAAAAAAAAAAAAAAATTGGAGGTTTGGAGTGAGAAAGAAGTGATCTTACTAGACCTCTGTGGCCGGCTGCTCATCTCCGCTGCAGGCTACAGGCTACAGGCTATAGACTCAAGGATATGTTAACTGCTACTAGCAAAACACATGGAATCTCCAAACAAACTGCTGGAGTTGCATTGTGGGTAATGTAGCCGCCAGGTTTTGATGAGGAAGAAGAATGTTTGGAATGAAAAAGGCAAAGTCTGGCTCTGCTGAATACACTGTATTTTGATCTTTAACTGTCCATCATGAGTCTGACTCTGTTACAGGAGAGCATCGCTGAACTTTACTACTCTCTCAACTAAGGCTTCAGAGAGGGTTCACCTGCAAACAGCTTGCCTAGCTCTGTTAAAAATTCACTCACTAACAACTTTAATGCTCATTCAATAACACATTGTATCTCATTTGATTATTCCATACATAAATCAGGTGTTGGAGCTATTACTTGGCAACAACTGTCATCACAGTGAGACTGCAAAATTTTACCACTATGGCTTTCGAGAGACTAAACTGAAACCTGTTCGCCAATTTTATCTGGCAACTGTGCCATATGGGGAGACCCTGCACAGATGCTGGGTGGATGGATGAACTGTTGTTTATGTAACTCCCTCTTAAAGTGTTATTTACCAGGCTAGCTGTTTCCCCCTACTTCCAGTCTTTATGCTAAGCTAGGTTAACCAGCCTGTCTCCAGCTCCATACTGAGAGTGACCTCATCTCTCACTCAGAAAGAGAGGAAATAAGGGTAAATGGGCAGCAGGGACGGTATAATGAATGCACATGGTAAATGTTTGTAGATGAGTTTCTGTTCTCTTTTACTGCCCTTCCTCAAGATTCGACCTGATAAGACAGCTGGCTTTTATTGTCTTGTGCAGCTTTAAATAACCAACAGTGTCCATATCATCATCAGCAGACCAGCAGTTAAAGACGCTGTCCTGTCTCGAAGAGCTCCATTTTGACAAGTGCATTGTGTCCAGATGTGTGAGCCTCTGTCCTGTCTGTCTTTATGTTTATTTCCATGTCTGTCCCTTCCATGGTCCCTTCCCCTTCCTCCTTCCTCCTCCTTCTCTCTCTCCTCCCTCCATCTCTCCCTGAGTTCCTGTCTTCCTGCAGGCGGAGACAGAGACAAAGAGTGGTCATCCACCACAGGTGAGGATGAGGAGGGGTCAGGGCAGTTCAGCCAGTCTGCAGTAGAGGATCGTGGATATCCATCCTGCAGGGAGGAGCCTGGAAAAGTAAACTTCCAGTAGGAGTCTCCCTTGAAGAGATAGACAGAGCCTGGGGAAGAGGGAGAGAAGTTTTTACAACCAATAACCTGCATACGTGAATCTCTAGAATAAATGTTATTCTATTCTGTTTAATAGTACTAACAGATACAAAATACTTTTTTCATATTCATATATCAAAATCAAATCATGTTTCTTCTTGCAAAATAAAATATGGTGTGTGCTTATGTGAGCTAGTATCAACCAATTTCAACCAATAATATCACGACATCCACCCATCGATCAATCTGCAAGTTAGCAACAGCATGCTAGATCGATGTGTCTTCGTTTTCCCAAAATACTGACTGGCCCTCTGGCTAGAATTTATTCAGGAAAGTGGTATCTATAACAGCTCCAGTTTATCACAACTAAAACAACATCAGCAACTAATGTTAGACTGTGTGTACAATGGGCTTTGTCTTAAGAGTACGGTCAGGAGTGAGTCCTGAAACCTGGATATGAGTTAGCATTTTGCACTCCCAGTTCCCTTGTCTCAAAGTCAATGGATTCTTGTAAAGGTTAGATGCCTGTAATAAGCATTTATGCTGTCACTGTCTTGGTTTTTGGGGGGGGGCCAGAAGTGACCATATTTGACCGAGAGGATGAGCGAGGGCTGGATCTAATTGACAGCCGTCGGGACACTATCCACAGACAGACATAAAACATAAAATGTAAATGGCTGACATATAAAAAAAATGTGCCTTCCCTTGGCATTCTTGGCAGGGCATTTGGTCCTTATAAGAACAGACACAACTATCATCACACACAAGCACAAATATGAGTGCTGTCCTCACCATCACTGTCTGTGGTGATGCCACTGACACCCTCTCTGAGCAGCTGAGTCCAGGTGTCTTCTTGCTTCTCTTCTTCAGTGTCTCCCATGTTCCCCCACACAGGGCCCTCCTCTGGGTCCCAGATGAGGCCCCACCTCCCTGCTGCTGTGGCATCCTCCTCCTGGTTTACTCCAGCTAAGCTCACCCCCATCCTGAGAGCAGACAGGGGCTGAGGGTAACCTTCCTGCAGGGACAGATCCCTGAACAGCCAGAACTGGGAACCTGCAGCAAGACATGACCTAGAGAGGTCAGTTGTTCAGTTTGGTGACTCACTCCACATGTATCTAAGAAAAACTGTGCCGTAGGTGTACGGCCAAAGATATTGCTTTGGAAAATGTACTGAGTTGATCCAGATATTTCACAGATGTAATTACTTCAGTTTTGAGTCAGTGAACTGTAATTTATCCTCTTAATGGTCTATATTCAGTCTCTCATTTTTTCATTCATGCTTGTGTAGACTAAGTCTCTGTGGAAGAGGAAACCTGTGTGCGATATGATGTCAGAATAACTTAGCATTCATACTGTATTAGGATTATTAGAATATACCACTGATAAAGATGATGGCATGATCTGACTTCCTCTCCAGCACAGCGTGAATCTGAGGAAGGTCAGGAGGTAGACCCCTCCACAGCCTTCTGACTGAAGCCCCGCGACCTGACACCAAGCCCCCACCGTTAACTCGCCACATTGTTAGACCTGGAGGGACGACAGAATGGAGGGGAAGCAAAGCTATGGTGGAAGTGATCCTGCTAACCAGAGCCAGACAGCTTTAATCCTAACAAATTACTTTTCTATTTTCTAATTTGACATGCCTAATGAGTCAGTTTGCGGTGTATTCAGACCTTTGAAGAAGAAAGTCTCTCCTCGGATCCTTGCCACAGCATCGAAACTGGTGTTACAGCGATCTATGGAGGGGCTGAAGGGAGAAAACACAGTGTGGCTGATAGAGCTTAATGCCTTCATTCAGAAAGATGAAATCAAAAATGAACTTTAACATATGTAAAAAAAAAAAAAAAAAAAAAATCAATACTATCTAAAGCAGTGTCCATTTCCCCATTTTGAATTTTTCACCAATCTTTTCTCTCCAAAATAATGGAACTAGATGGCACTCAGCTTGTAGTGCTCAAAGCGCCAAAAAAATGCATTTGAAAAACTCAACAGCAATGTCTCTTTACAGAAATCATGACTCAGTTACTCAAGACAATACACAGACCTTGTTATGAGCAGTTTCATGTCAGATCTATATTTTCTCTGCCAAACTACACCTGTCAACTCTATCATCTTGCAGAAGTAAGCGCCACAAGTCTCTCATCCATGAGTAGATGCATGCTTCCTTCTGCACGGTGATGCATGGGTGAAGTTTGGAAGACAGAAAATAGTTCCTACATTAAACTGTTCACAGCAGGGTCTGTGGATTATCTTGAGTAACCAGGTCATGATTTCTAAAAAGAGACATAGCTGTTGAGCTTTTCAAATCTATTTTTTGGTGCTTTGAGCACCACAAGCCAAGTGGCATCTAGGACCATTAAATTTGAGAAAGGCAGACATCTCTAAAGTTGTCTTTTACCCCTTAAAATGAAGGCCTTGTGACCCCTGTGAAGCTTAGCGGTCCCTAGTTGGGGGTCATGACCCCCAAATTAGGAACCAGTGCCTTAATCTATTTTATCTTGTTGGTCATACCCATATGTGTGGTGATGCGGGTGGCCTCTGTGATGCATATGAAGCTCTGGGGCGAGGCGAGGAGCATCAGTGGCCAGCAGCTGGTTCTTTTTTCCTAGATCAAAAATCAAATCATTTTAAACCTAATAGCAATAAAGCTCTTGATACTCTTGACAGTAATGATAAAACAATAATTATGCAGGCAGAAAAGATACAATACAAGTGTTTCTGGTAGTAGTGGTAGTGCAATATGATAATTATTCCATGCTTTCTCCACATATCCTAAAGTGTCTTTCAGTGATCAGTTATTTAAAATGCATCAAATTCTGATGTCATGATCATCTACAATAAGACATAAAGCACTCTCATCAATTTGGTCACTATACTGTTGACAGTTACAGACACATTATCTATCCCCATATGAATGTTGCAGAGATTTGAAGGGAAGTGTTGACCTTATCAGCTACTGTTGTTTTGTATGTATTAAATGTTACAACGCAGCTGTTAATCCTCATACTGATGCATATCAACAGAGGTTTATGTATCCAAGCACACAGCTGTCAGGCCCAAGAGCTGCTGATGGGCTGGAGGAAGTATGCATGACATTATGCAAAGGCAAAATGAATTAAGAGCTACTCTTTGAACAATGCAGTCACACATTTCATCACAGAGAATTCATTTATAACCATTGAATCTTTACAATACATGCTTTCACATCTGAGCATAATGTGGAGGATAAAACCATCAAGCAATGCCACTGTCTGTCTGTACTTCCTTCATATTCCTTCAGTCCACGCAACTGCTGCACAGCTGTCCTCATTTATTTTTAATTTTATGCATTGTGTGGCCCTTTTTTATATCTGAAGACACTTGGTCATAGTAGCGTCATTATGTCGTTGTTTTCCTCTGATCTTTTAACGCCATAGTTTGGTTCTTGCAAGCAGTATATGCATCCTCACATGCCAACCAGGATCAGGTTTAATCATCAAGTGGCCATGTGTTCACAACCGAAATTTTCATGGTGGACAATCTGACTTTTTAATAACAGCCGTGAGAAGGGTCTTACCATAGAGCTGGGTGATGTGCTCCAGATCTTGAGGTCCCAGGCGATAGTGGAGGGGGTCTCCAGCAGGACCCTGGTAGTACGGCCTCATCACTGAGTGACGAGATGAGGAGTGAGCAAGGCCCAGTGCATGGCCAAACTCATGGACCAGCACTGTGAACAGGTCAGTACCCTCAGAGGCTGGTGAAGGAGACGATGGGAAGATAGAAAGCCAGACAGATACAGATAATGATGAGCTGATTGATGTATCTTTCACTTTTGGTAGGAGAGTGATTGCAAGTGGCTACTAAAGGATGCAATGTGCATTACATACCACAAGGTGAAGCTGTTGGACAGAACAAACAACACACTGACAGAGTTGCTTAACTTAGAATCTGGCTACAAAGGCACCAAATGTGAAGTCTGACCTCAAGTTGGAGTCACCTTATTCAAGACGGCTTTTCTACTGGAGAGCATGAATGCAACCATCAAATGTCATGGAAACTGACCTTTTACATTATGAAGCAAGTTGTGTGAATGAAAAAGCATGTGAAGGTGACAGTTCTCTAGGGACTATGAACACTATCAGCATATTTCGTGGGAATCCATTAAAGATCCTTTTTACAAAGATGATAGTTTGAGTGCCAACATTATTAACATAAGTGTGCCAACATAAGTTAAGAGTGGTTTAGGCTTTGCAGCTATGTTAATGTTAATACACAACAAACTCTAGTCTATGTTTTGTCCTCAGAGGTATTCTAGCATGCCCAAATGTTCTCTCAGGCCAAGTACATCCAAAGAGCACCTGAGCAGACACCATACCTTTATTTCTAGTGCCATCTATTGTAACCCTCCAACATTGCAGCTCTAGTTACGTTTGGCATGTGTCTTACCATACCCATAATATGTCCCACCCAGTCAGAGACTGTATCCCAGCCTTCATTTAATAGCCTTGTCACATCCTTTATTTCATCTTGCTACATAAAAAGATACTACGTCATCTATAGGCACTAAACATTGCTGAACGCAAATTGTTAGGTGCAGAGTCATTAAATATGCTGGTAACTCTTGTAGGAATTTGGCGTGAGGATTCTACAGGAATTGTCAAGGAGTCACCAAAATCACTAGGATCATCAGTGGATCCATCTTCAGGCTACTGTGATATGGCAAATTTGATTAAAATTAAGCCATTGCTTTCCAAGATACCTGGGACTGAGACCAAAAAGACCAAAGAGCTGACAAATTTGAGAATATGAGAAGTATTGCTGCTGTGAGACGTGATGCGGAATGAGGCAAATCACATACACAATAATTTGTTCATCATGTCAGATGTGGCAACAATTAGGAGCAGACTCTGGTTAGAGTCTGAACGTCACTGTGCTATAAAGATGTAATAATATTAGAAGATGAACTGCACAGGTGTTTTCTTAACAATGGTTCACCTGGCTGTCTGAAGGCCCACTCCTCCTCTGCATCCAAATGAACTCCTCCTGCCCGGGCAGGGTCTGATGGGAAGAAAGCATGGCCGACTGCCCCACCTGCCCCATCAAACGGATAGCCATCACCGTGATAACCATGTAGAAAGTCTACCTGCAGGTCAGCTGCCTCTGGGCTGCCCACCTGAAGACAGACAACAATAGAAAGGACAGCTGATGGTACTCAGGCCTCAGGTAGAGTTTTTCACAAGTCCACCTGGACTCATATCTACCGTCTTTCCCATATGTCATTAATGCAGCATGAGACAAATGGACCAACCTCATGGAACTCCAGCGGTGTTGGATCTGCCCACACTCTTAAAGCATAGAAGACCAGTGAGCGAATTGTTTCCTGGGACAGATGGGAGGAGGTGGGGTATGAACGCAACCTGAGAATGCAACAGAGTGTGATTATTGGTGTAAGAAAGAGTCACAGGGAAAGACCCAGTTACATGACTTAAAGAAAACAAATGTGCTTCTGTAAAAATCTAAGTTCATTATCCTAATTAAAAAATAGAAAATACTCGTTTGTTCAGGTGAACTGTATCATAATCTGGTATAGACTACGAGAAGTTAATCGTTTCCAACCTCCAGTTAATGTTCCGACGTGTCCACATGGCGATAGCCCTTCTCTTCCTCCTCCTCATGTTGCCCCCCTTTTGGTTGGCTGGTATTTTGGATGGGTCACCCTGGTCAGGTAGGGAGCAGCGTGGACTGTTCATCAGCGCCGTTGTCTCCTCATCTAAACACATAAAAGCAAACAAGAACCAGCGGAGACGTAAGGAGTCAGATTTGGAGCGCCAGATTCAAGAGGGAGTAGCTTACACATTAGCAGGTTGGATCTTAAAGCAAAGCATCCAACTTTTCACAGCCTCCATCTGTAATTCTTACCTACAACTCCAGTGTCTTTGAGGCCTGCAAACCTCTGCATAGCCCTGACAGCGTTAGTGACAGCTGTCCAGGCCTGTAGCTGACCAGTGGAGGGGTCTGAGGGTGGGAGGTATCCATACTTCATCAACCAATCCTATGAGCAGAAAAGAGCAGGTAGTCATCTGAAGGACATATCATCTGGTAACCCTAAGGAAACCTATATTGAAAGTATCTACAGACTGTTCACGGTAAACACAAAATGTTCATACTGAACCCATGTGCTTTATATGATTATGTTTAGGCAACTCAAAGCCTTAGACGAAGGTTCCTGAATAATCACGGTCCTGGTTGAACAATCAGTGCTGACGTACATGTTGGGGTGGTCTTTGACCCTGGATCAAAGGCCCTGTTTACACTTGGTACTGACATGCATCTGGGTGATTGGCTAACAAGTGGACAGCTCTAAGCACAGGTGTGAATGCACCCAAGGCCTTTTTGATGCATCTTGAGATCTAATTGATCAGACCGCATTTGGAGGTTCGGACAAACATTGGCATTCATTGCGTTTGCGTTCAGAATATATCCATTCAGCCACTCTTCTTCCAGTCTTTTTCCAGTCTTCTTCTTCTTCTCATTTCTGGCAGACTAAGTATGGGAAGTGCAATGCTGCCTCTGGTTAAAAACAACAATGCATTTAGTCTTTGTCGTACATGTTTATAAGCATGTGGAGTGGGGAAGTGAGATCTGATCAACCTGATCTAACAAAAATACGTGAAATGACCACGACCTCTTAACACCGCATTCCGTGGTGGCAGCACATAATGGGTTTAAATTACGTGCCGATACCATGGAAACAATGCCAATGTTAAGTCAAATAGGATCCTTTTTCGTGGTGGACACACAAATTCCCTGATTCAACAATGTCACGTCAACCTCGTTTTCCTCAATGATATCTTTAACATTTCTGTATACACACAAAAACATAGCTTTTGATAGCATAGGGCTTTAAGAGCATTGTGCTGTGGGCAGATGGGGTGTGTTCCACTACTGTGTTAAGTGGTCATGGTCATTTCACGTATTTCTGTGAGATCAGGTTGGATCTGATTACAAGTCACTCAAGACACATGTGGAGACACATTTTAAGGACAACTGTAAACAGACTAACATAAAGATGTCCACCTGTCATCACCCCAAGATACATATTAATACCAGGTGTAATATAATCACGGCAGCCATTATGTCTCTGCCTAAACATATTTGACATAGCATTATAACATTTAAGTAAACAGGGTTGCATGGAAAATAGAGGAAACTCACAGGTTTGGTCTGATCCAAAGATTCCGTCCCATAAATTTCAAAATACATCAATCCAACAAGCTAACGGGATAAGTGATAGGTATTCACTCTAGCATACCCAAATGTTCTCTCAAGCCAAGCACACCCACAGAGCACCTGAATGGACGCCATACCTTAAATGATAAATATTGGGTAGGTCTTAGTATACAGTATATCAGGATTTGCATCGATGCACACTTTGTTAGCATCATAGCGTTAGCATGCTATTTTAGCATGCATGCTGTTTGCATTGTTGTCTTTACAAAAATCTTGATCTATAAGTATCTACATTTAAAGTTAAGCTCAAAACCTTCCTGTTTTCTCAGGCTTATGATGAGAGTGTTGTGCATATGTGTGTGTGTGTGTGTGTGCAAGCAAACCTGTCTGTTTTCTCAGACCTACTGTATGAACAGAAGTGTGTGTGTGTGTGTGTTTGGGTTTTATGGGTTTATATGTTATTTTTATTGTGTGACATTTCATGGCATTTGTTTGATGTTCATTTTTATGTTCCCTGCTTTAAAAAAGTAAAGCACATTGTTTTATTTGTGTCATGAAACGTGTTCAATAAATTAGATTGCCTTGCCTTGCCTTTGAATGGACCCATTGTGTTTGACAAATGATGCCTACCCTTATTGAAATAAACAGGATGGCACAAATAATAGAAACACTTTTCTGTATAATGCAGTACAGTTCAACAGCACCACAAACTGCAGACTCCAAAATGTCTCACAGTTGAATCAACGTTTTTCTAAAACAGCTTCAACACAAATCATTAGAACCTTCACGATGAGAGGATTTATTACAGGACTGTTCTATGAGAATGCTTTAGTTTTAACTGGGTATAACTAAACTGACATTTGAGCATATATAAACTGAAGGCAATGGCATCAGATTGTGTCCTCAATTAAAAGTCAAGGTTTCATACATGCATATGATTGACTGTATGATGACTGATTGTATGATTGAGCACTTTTAGATCTAGGATGCCCAAATTCAGGTGAATAAGTCAGATGCAGTAACATCATAAGTCGAGCTGGACTAACTGGGATCCAAACTCTAAATCCAGATGTGAAGCTCTAAAAATGGCTTCTAAGCTGGACCTTCACCACTGCATTTGGAGAATGGAAAAAAGTCTTTTGCAAGCTGACGCCCAAATAGTCATCACTCGTGTTGCTTCTGTTAGTGTTAATTAACAAAAATGGGAGGATAGCTATGTTCTCAGGGTTCCCAAGGTTAACATTCTGTTTACACACATTAACCCTCCTATTGTATTTAGGTGAAATTTTACCCATTTCAAACAAAAATATTTCATAAATAAAGCAACCTGACCCTAGACCTCCTTCCTAATCTCAACCAGTTTTGAAACGGCTCAGTTACTATTGATTTCCTACCCCCTAAAAATGTTAATAATGTTTTTTTCAGCTTTATTTTTCCTTTTCTCAACTTTTCTTAATTAAGTGGTTGACTAATTCTAACAAACCTAACCCTAACCCCTGTCACATTAAGCAAATACAGAGCTAGGGAACAAAGGACCCTGGGAACATATGGGAAAGACTCTGCATAGGGAATAATGAGGTATGTTTTCTTAAAATGAGTTGAAGCTGAGAGCCAGATATGCACACACTGATTCTCAGTGATTCACAGGTCACTGTAAACTATGCATTTCAGTATCTGAATTCCTTGCTCCCTGTACATGTTCATGCTGTTTCTATTACCACCAGTTGTGTTCCTTCGTCTTCAGTGGGTGTCACTGGTGCAGAGGAGGGTGTGGGGGTTGGATCAGCAGCAGCGGCTGGTTGCGTCCATCCATTGCTCAGGCACAGAAGGAGAATCCACATCCTCATCTTGGTTGCATATTCTAGCATTAAATATTTACTTAAGAGAAATCTTCAATGTTGCTTGTGAATTCAAAGTTTCAGACGATTTTCCATACCTGGAGTGAAATTAGGAAAAAAAAAATTAATTAATCAATTAATTAATTAGTCTAATTAAATTAAAAGTACAAATCTGGAGACAGCAATGAAAATGACATAAGAAAGAAAACGTCGTTTCGTAGTTTCGTAGAAACTGAGGCCAATACTTTTACTACAAGAACATACCAAAGTATATATAGTATACCACGGTATAATTAGATTAAGGATTAAACCTGTAATAATAGTAGTAATTTTTTGGCCATTTACAGAGTGACATTAACATTCATTTGGGGCTGTGTTTGTGTCCCCCTGATGAATGCAGGTCCAATATTTACTCTCCTCTATGTTTTTGGTCTCCACCACCAACACAAAATATCTGTTCATTTAGCTGCTAAATGCTCTCTGATGTTCATCAGCTGGTCTCTTACTGTATCTGTTTGCTGGAGCTGAGTATTACCTTTTCATGAAACTTAATATTCATGCTCCAGTACATCTCAGAGACAAACACTATACTATTTACTGCACTGTATTTACCTGACAGTTACTAGATACTTTCATATTAAGAATGCAAACAGAAAACTGCAATTTATACAGGTTGTATGGACTAGTTAAAATCTAGTTAAACGCTGCAACATTAAAATTCTGCTAATATATTAGAAATAATCTGATAATATATATATAACGGTAATAGAATTTTCACAGGGGAGATTCCGCCGCCTACTGAATACTTTTACTTTGAAAACTTTGAATACATGTTGTTGATAATACTTATGTATTTTTATTTACATAGAATTTTGAATGCAGGACTTTTGCTAGTAACAGAATATTTTTATAGTACGATACTGGTAACACTTACCTTTCTGGAAATTTTATACTTTTCTTTGTTTAGGTTAAAATGCTATTAATAAGCTGATGGCACACTGAAATGTAAGTGAATTCCACCAGAGATGAAAACTCATAATTATACCATTCTCATATGGTTCTAAGAAAACTCTGACCAATCATTGCATTCGGACCAAATGCAATGATTGGTCGGAGTTTTCTCCTGTCCTGCCTGATCTAATGCTACAACCGAGAGAGCTCAGAATGTGTAGCAAGCTTGGCCTGCTACGTCAAGCTAGCCCTGAGATGACCGTGGTTTCGCCTGGAGCTGTCCTGACGGGGAGATGCCAGTAGTGCTGTGACAGGACGCGTGAGTGGGGGAAGCGCAGAGGGGTTAGCTCTAGGCTAATAGCTAACCAGCTGTTCCCAACGTTGTTCTGGTGAACGTCCGCTCACTGGACAAGAGGGCTTGGGGTACGCAAAATGTCAGTTTGTTTTTTGTGCTGCGCATAAAAATGACAAATAAAGAAATTCAGTTCAATTCATAATGTTGTATATGACAACACAGCATCCAGTTGCTAATGGCTAACGTTAGCCTACTGTAGCGTAGTCTCTTAAACATTAACGTTATCTTCCTTGTGCATTTCCACTTACTAGTAATGTTAACTCTACTATCTAACGTTAGCACTGTAACCTTATTCTAAAACTCATCAGTCATCACTGACTCCGGTTGAGTTTTAAAACTCCAGGGTTGCGTTTGCCTGTCTTGGTTAAAACGTTACACTCGCTCTTCTCTTCCATGTATCTAACGTTATCTTGCCAACACCTACGTCTATCATAGACATAATGAGGACATAGGACGTGGAGGAAGGAGGAGTAGGGCTTTGGAGGGAGGCGGGACTTGTGAATGTTCAGTTTTTTTCGAAGTGCTGTGTGAAATGCAAGAAAGGTAAGAGCTGCTTTAAGTAAAAGATCTAAATACTTTCTTCACCACTGACCACTGTTCAGTGGCCTAAAGTGTCAAACATACCGATCAAGGTACCCCTTTAAAGTGTCAGTTTTGTACACTGAGGGGCAGAGTGTCAGTTTCCACTCATTACATACGTACTATCTTTTCAAAATAAACTTCTAACGTAGGTTTACTTTGTTTTCAGATTTAGGTGACTGAAGTGCTTGTTAATATTGAGAAATCATGGTTTGTGTTAAAATATGTAATATAATGTAATGTAATATGTGATAATGTGTTAAAAGTAAGTGCATCACTAACACAATGTCAAAATTAAAACTAGTTAAGACAACTCAACCTTGACTTTTGGTTCCACATGGAACATGAACAGCAGTCTCCTGGCTGAAAGCACTGTGTTATTTTGACCCATCCACCACTTGTCCCTCTCGCCCTTTGCTTCCCTTTTGTTGCTCTTTATAGTACAGTGGCCCAGTGCGTCCCATACAGATGCTAAAGGCTGCTTAAGTGTGTCGGTATTAAAGGACAAGGGCCACTGGCCAAGCATCATTTGCATCATTGGACAAGTTAAGAGTTAGAATGACCTATGCTTTGAGAACAGTGAAAATGAACCAGAACAGTAAAGCTAAACAGTGAGCTCAAACTCTCAACAAAGCTCTGTAAGTTCTCTGTAGGTTCATCACTAGCCTACATGTGACCACTTTAACATTGTTTTCATATTGTCATTTGATATGCATTGTTATTACAAAAAGAAAATGATTATAGAGTAAACTCAACCAAATCTTAACCATAGAGGTGGCAGGTCTCCCAACACCATTGAATGCTCTCTTTAAAATCTCTGTTTTATTACTTTATAAGTACAACAATTTGAGCTCAAAATCTGTCTAAATAAAGTAGTTTTAGTCAAACCCTGTCTGGGCGTCCCCCATCATACGTGCAAATACAGAGAATACATGTTTCAGTAGGCTTTTATCTCCAGTGTCTTCACTAACATTAGAGAATGCACTAATATATGCCTTTAACTTGCTTTGGCTTTCTGTACTTAAATTACCCCTGGTCAGATGACTGAACAATGCTCCTTTATTCTTTCACTGCAAAGTCAGGAAAAACAGTGTGACATTCAATGTCACCATAGCATGAATGTGTTAAAGCAGTCAGTGAATGAAGTTGACGGGAAACATCCATGCTGTATTCCCACTGGGGATACAATATACCAGATGCAATCAGAAGATGGACTGGAATTACCATAAACTACAGAGGGGAGGGGCACCGCTGACTGCGGTACAGGACACTGGTGGATGTCAGCGTTTGTGTCCGTGTCAGTGAGATGCTTCATTTAATTAAGTTAGAGGGTATACCATTTCAGTTAAAGCATGGGGGCTGAGAAGAAAAGAGGAAAGGGAGGGATGAATGGAGGAGGAGTACAGTGTTAAAGCAATGAGATTAAAGCAGCAAAGAGAGTAGAGGGCAAGAGTCAAAAGGGGAGGATGTTAAAAACCAGCAAACACTCTCCCTTTAATCGAATGTAACGTTAACTTTATCCTGTGAGAGAGATTTTAATAATAAACACATATTTCTTTAGTGAAAAACAAGCAAACCTTTTTTTAATCCCACTACACATCAAATGAGCACAGGTTTATTCATTTACCATGACCCTATACAAACTGCATGATGAACAGTGTTCTAGATTTTCCCTTGAATTTTCTTCCAAAAGTAAAACTATGAATCTCACATGGAAGTATTTTGTTTTAACTATTATGGATTGGGATATATCGTATTGACCTTTTTTGAAAGTTAATAGAGAAATAGAGAATACAGCATATACTAGGAAAGTGCACTCGGTAGAGAGCACCTCTTCGCCAGGCAGCTGCACATGGGAGAAGTAAGCCCTCAGTGCTTTTTGGAAGTAATCTTTTCAGTTTAACAAGCCCTGAAGGCAAACTTCTCTCAACAGCAATAGTCCCTCCCGGCTCCCTTACAGTCAAGATAAGGTGAAGATAACAAAAATGGGAATTTTTTAATTTCATATCCTCATTAACATTTGTGGATCATAATAGATCATCTATGGAATTACTCTACGGATGCTCCAGTTCACAATCAAACTTTTTGAGCCACAACAAAGGCCAAAATGTGGCCTTCAACAGAAGGCAAGGCTTGTGTCTAGCCCTTTTTTCCTTGCATGATTTTGTTGAGGACTTGCAGCTCCTTCTAGCTAGTTACAGGCCCATGCACATCTGTGTTTTTTGCGACCCCAAATACAGTGATTTCAATGTAGATGCATGAAAGGCACACTCAAAAACAAAAGCAACATCATCCCGGCTTCCTGAGATAAACAAATTTCAACTTATGGAACACAGCAAAACCAGTGCATGTTGTATAAGAAGAAACAGCCAATCACAACTGGTAGGTATCTTCCCTTTCTTCACTATCAGTCTATGACAAACACAGAAGAGAAGTTGATCATTTCAGTGCAGGACTACACAGAGCTCTACATCTGTCCAGTGGACAATATTTTACTCCTAAAACACGCTTAAAAACAACACCTGGAAAAGATCAGCTTGGACTTCAGCTGCTAGGTAAGTGACTTGACAGAGCTCCGTATTTAACGGATGCAGCCTTGACAGAGAGTGCCTGATATAACACGATGCGGCACAATAGTCTAAAGCTTGCATCCAGTTGGGACACAGTGTATGATACAGTGCTGGTTATGGTCTATGATCACCTAACAACTTCAGACGCAAACTGCCTGAGCGCCTAGCTGGCGCCCAAATTGGCACAGATTAGACACAAAGGTAATAGCTACCCAGTGCATGACCTCGTGTTTTCCAGGTGGTTTAAGACACAGCATGTTTCCTGGCTTAAAGAGGAGTGAGGAGTCAGCAGTCGGTGACAGCATGAAACAGTCAATAAAACAGTTTTTTTTTTAACATTTTCAAATCACTGCAGCCATGAGAGTTCCTTGAGCAGTCATGAATGTGCACACAAACTATTAGGCTGATTGGTCCAGTTGTATGTGAGATTAGCTGTGGACAGACAGATACACACACACACACACACACACACACACACACACACACACACTTCCTTCCTAATTTCCTTTCTCTCTGAATCCGTCTGTATTTCTGCTACCCCTCTCCTCGTTAAAAGTGAAGGAGGAAAAATAGAATAAAGAGTGAGGATATGAGAAAGGACAAAATAAAGACACTATGAGGGGTGGAGGAGAAACAGGAGGAGGTGTAGAGGATAGGAGGAGGAGGAGAAGAGGAGGAGGAGGACTACAAAAAGGATGATCCTGTGAGATTGAAGAGTAGGAGAGAGATTTGGTTGCAAAGTCAGAGAGTGCCTTCTACATCAAAGCAACTGATGTCTGATGATGAACAGGAAGATTTGTACTTCACTTCATACACCTCTACACACACACACACACACACACACACCCATGCACATACACAACCAAATGCACGAGCTACTCCAGGAGTCAGACTCACACTTGAGTCACTGTGAACACACAATCTCTACAGGCTGATTCCAGAATTGTATTTCCACAGTAAACTTGAATTTGACCAGTTTTGGGCCAAAACAATAAATGCAAACAAGGCATCTGCATATCTCCTTCAGGATTTCATTCTAGTCACTCGCGAAGAAAATTAGAAAGTAAATCTGAAACCTTTGTAACTGGACAGTTAACTAACTAATTACCTGACTTTCTTTAAAAGATTAAAAGAAAATCTTGTGGGGTTAGTTGCCGATACTCAGACTCAGACAAGTGTTTCCTAAATCCTAAGTACTGTCCTGCACAGGCTCTAAAACTTTTACTTTCCTTTTTTCCCTTGAGACTAAACAGCTGTACAGAAGCCCAGTCACTCTAGTTCTATTGGCCCTGACATATGCAATATTGTTGCCATCTGGCACTAGCATCTAAATCTAACACCTTTCACTACAACACAAGCATACATCAGATAAACTTACATGAAATGTCAAAACACTCCAACTCCAGATCAAGCCCAGTCAATAAACTGCACACAGCATTAAACAAGACAGTGTTTTTGTGCTTACCTTCCTCCTCCTCCTCCTCCTCCTCCTCTGCATCCGTCCTCCCTCTGTCTCTCTTTATCTGCCACTATAGGAACAGATGGGTCCTTTCTCTTCCCTTGCTTCTTCTTCCCTCAAAGCTCAGCTCCTAACCCCCACTCCCCACCCTTTACCCCACCCACTGCCACACTGACATGACAAATGTAAGCTTGCATGTTTGCAGAAACAGCCTCTTTCTTTCACTTAAGAAGATTCTGCCTCAGTTCACTCGCTCAGCTCTGTCACTCTCCTTCCATCTGTGAGCTCCACATCCTGACAAATATTTAACATAGTATAAAAATAAATGCTCTGATTTTACACTATTCCCCTCTTTTAAAATTAAAATAATTAGTCATGGCACAACACTCTGTGAGCCTGGAATCCTGCGTTTGACCCGGGAGGGATTAGTGAGTGTTAAACAGCAAATATGGGTTTAGATTTTGCGTGTGTATGTGTGTTTGTCTCCCTGTGTGCAACATCTGCATGTTCATGTGTATCTTCTCTCATGACGGCTTTACCATTTTACACACAATCCTCTTACTGCGGGGATTTAAAACTAAAATGAAGACGAACAGATTTGTCCCTCTATATCCGTGTTTCCTTTTTTTTCTCGTGATCTTTCTTTGTGTTTAAGCCACTGGACCAACTGTTCGAGGCATTGTGACCTCTTTCTTCAAGTACAGCTGAAACTCTTTTACTCAACTCTCTCCATAAAGACTTGCATTCCTATGAATTCTAAGTTAAAAAGCAGAAAGCCAAAAGCATTGGAGAGATTGACAAGAGCATATTACAAGTGTACGAGTTCATATTTTCCATGCTGCCATGGACTGATTCATGTCAATGCTAATATTCTTTCTGTTCCTATTAGCAGCTGAGGCGTCCCACTGGGATCATTAAGTTCCATCTAATCTGCTCTGTGTCTGCTGAGGGACAATGGCTGATAGTAAAAACACATGTAGGGCTGAGGTGATCTTTTTGCAGGAAACCTGATTCCTCCGATGTGTTTTCTGCAGCAGGACAGACAGACAGATCATGTGACTGACTGATGCTCTTCAACAAGCCTTTCCTCATTGTAGATTTACTTGTCATGAAATTAATTTATCACAGCAATTCTGAAAACAGTCTAACTTGACACACATAATCAATAATATGCTCCACTGATGGCTACAAATCTCATTATTTCGGTAGAGTGGTAGCAGGGATGCAAACAGGGTTAATTTTACTACTCTTCAGTTCACGGCACTGAGCACCACCTGCATCCGGTGTGAGCTAACTGCACCGCTCAATCGGCAATTACCGCTATTAAAGCCATCCCGACCCAACAATGTTGCTGTGGAAACATTGTGCTCCACCCTCGTTCTTGTCAATTTTGAGTTATCACTGTTAGCTCTGTTAGCATCATTATCAATGTCAGCACGGCTAGTGGTGCTAACATAGTTAACAATGCTAAAGGAGTTTTGCAGCCTAAAATGGAGGTGCCTACACACCATGGCTACCTGGGCCACAATGTTTCTGCAGTCATCCTGGGGGTGGGATAGCCTTACTAGCAGAAATGACAGGAATGGGCGCCGCCGCTGCTTGCTAGCTCCAACCCAATCCAGGTAGCGTGCAGTGCAGAGCAGTTACCAAACCACTGGAGACTGGAGGGTCGTAAGTGGGCACTATGTTTTCACATATTAACGTGGCTAGCCAGCTGTCTGTTAGCAATGCGAAGACATCACAAAAAGGTGAGACATTACAAAACATTAAAGACATCCCAAAACATTTAAATTTCACCACATCTAAATGTATAGCACGTTAAAATGTGATGTAGCTCAATGTTTTAATGAAGTGCCGGACTAAAAGGAGAATCCTCCTGTGCTTCACGACATTTTGCTTCTTTTCTTTTCTTAAGAATTAACTGGTTAATTACTGATCAACAGGTGTTGTGCTATCAAAAGCAACCGGACTTGACATCCCCAACTGGTAAAGTTGCTTGTTTTACCTTCAGAGGCCAAACACACATACATGCATTTATGAATCATTTCAGTAGAATCACTGTGATCAGTGGGTTTGTTTGCAATGTGGCTTCCACTGGCTTGTGATTTGATACGGGAGCAGGTGGGTGGTGTATCTGTGTTTTTAATGGGGTGTTGTGGTGATGCCAAGGAAAAAAACATGATCACACCCCAAAGGTTTTCCATACATTTTCATTAGCCTGAGAAAAAAAACAAAACAAAAAGAAAGCTGCTGCACATTACCTATCCAGCAACAGACAGCAAGCAGGCAAAGTTAATGATTAGTTAAGGAAAATAGCAGGTAGCAAGCTATAAAGACTGAAGCTATTTAACTCCTGAGAGCAAACCAGAGGTAAAGAAAGAGAGTTGGACAAAAACATCCAAATAAATGCTGATGTTGCTCCATGTCTGCTGGATGTGTACAGTACCACCGTATCCTTATGCAAGAGTTTAAATCATATCTTATGAATTAGCACGTCTTACTGTTAGGTTAGCTTTAGGAAAAGAATTGTGGTTGGACATTGTCATGATGTGCACTTAACATGATGTGACACTGTGACATGACATACCTATGTGTGTTAAGATAACTCAACATTATCTTTTAATGTCACATGGGACATGAATCCCAGTGTCTTGGGTCAAAGTCCTGTATTTGTTTAACACTTCAACCACCCCAGACACCTCTCTTTTGTTACAAACCCAAGGAAAACCCAAGCCCAGGCCACAGGATGGAGATGATGAAATTAGATCCCAGGAAATTAGAATGGTCATGATCCGGGGTTCGTGGGATGGAGTGGAGGAGGCTGAGAGGAAGCTGGTGTGGTGTGCAGGTGAAACTGGATGGTAGGAGAGGGATGGTCTACTTGGATGAACAAGAGCTGGAGAAGAAATACTGCAAGTTGATGAGCTGATGAGGCAGGTGAGTATGGCGGGTAGAGCTGGGAACCAGGGACAGGAACCACGACCACATCAGCACACGGATAAATCTAAACAGGGGGCGGAAGATAGACAGGAACAAAGTGAAGGGTAAACACAAGGAAACACTAGAAAAAACACAAGTTACAGCAGTGCCATAACATCTTTGTGGACTTTGTTGCTCTTTATACTATGTCACCTGACCTCCTCCTTTGCTCCTGTTTTGTGAGGAAGTCTGCAGTGCATAGGTCATGTGATCACAGCCCCCTGGCTCACAATTATGCGGGTTATATGAGTTATAGTGCATTACTTCTTGTAGGTAAAAGTAAGAACAGCCTGACATTACATATGCAATGGGTTGTTTTTATGTTAGCCAAAACAACATTCTGAGGCAATAGCAAAGGTGTTGCTTTTAAAAATATTGACCATAATATTAATATGATGATGATGATAATAATAATAATGTTATGGGAAGCACGGTCATTGGCACTGTTGTCTCACTGCAAGAGGGTTTGAATCCACTGGCCAGCTGGGGTCCTTCTGTGTGGAGTTTGCATGTGTTAGAGTTGGGGGGGTTCAGGTTTTCCAGCATCCTCCCACAATCCATGCAGGTTAGGTTAACTGCTGAATCTGAATGTGCGCATGAATCTGCCTCTGTGTGTCACCCTGTGATAGTCTGGCAGCCTGTCCTGGGTGTAACCCGCCTTTTGCCCAGTGTCAGCTGGGAGCCGGGCCCCCGCCGACCCTGAACAGAATAAACACTTACAGATAGTGGATGGATAATAATAATGTTGCCAGCTAAATGCTAAATGGAGCAAGCCGCTCAACCGTATTTAAGTGTGTAATTTTCATGCTGTCCTGCCGCCATAGTCCAGATAAGAGAAGAGTTGACAAAAATGATTGATGTGCTCATCTTAGTTATTATCCTGCACTCACAGCAATGACAGCAATGTATCCTGTGGCGTTTCTGACCACCAGTAGCACTATGGAGCAGTTTTTCAAATAAGTGTTTCTCTTGTGCATGGATGGCATGATACGGATTCTTGCCAATGATTTCACACTATTCCACTGATCTACAGGTGGCGATTACATGCCATGAATCGTAGCAATACTCTAACAAAGACAGGGGAGAAGAGTGCAAGCATGTGTACATAAATGTAATATTCTTTCTCCACAGGGTGCCTTATAGGGCCTGAAAGAAATACCTGAAGATGCTACTCCAGGCTTAAAAAGGTACTGCCAATGTTATTTTATATTTCACACAGATAATATTGTCCAAAAAATCATAATCAGTCATAAAGATTAGTATCAATGAAGGACACAAAATAAAATATGTATAGTTTTTGTGTCATTGTCATAATGTGGTATAACCATATGCAGATAAACTGATGTATAATCTAAAAAATAGTCAAAGAAATCTAAGTTTCTGGGGGAAATGGAGATTAAGCGTTTCCTCTGTTACCGGGACAACAGGCTACTTCCTCATGAATGCAGCTGCTGGGACAGGTCAAAGGTTACTTGGTGGTAATGGGTGTTGGATGCTGGGTGGGTGGCTGGGGTGGGGACTTTGGTAAATATATGAATGGAGCTGTGTGTCCGGAACTGTGTGGGGTTCATCTTGCTGTTATCCATGGCAACAAAAATGCTCTTTTTGGACTTCGGTGGTGTCCCTGTTAACATCTCTGAAGCCCTGCACCCATGGGATCCCTCTACACATCTGCAGTTGACAGTCTGCAGACAGTTTGACTTATCATGGGTTTTGAAGGCAAATACCAACTCAGGATATTTTGAGATTGGAGCAGCCATAACACTTTGTTTCAATATTTTTTAAGTTTGCCTAAAATTCACGTAACATAGAAAAGTAGTCAGTCATTCCACTAGTATCCTATTTTTGGGTGGCAGTGTCTCTAAGTTTGTAGACATCTGATGATGAAGTATCCGTGGAATCATTAGCCTGGGGCTAAAAGGCTAGTACCCTGTGTAAAAATGTTAGTAACAATGACTCACCCTGACGTCGGTCTGACAGAGTCGACCTATGGTGGCTGGTGATGAGTTTGGTGGTAAACTGCCAGAGGAGCTTTTGGGTGGAGGAGAGATGGCGTTGAGGTTGCGGCTCCACAAAGAGAGCAGTGTTTAACTGTGAGTGCGAATGTGCATGTCAGAGCGGAGAGGACAGTGATGATGTGCATCTGTGGTCTCATTTATACAATTACTCAGTTATCAGTTGAGAATGAGTTAAAATGAAATTTAATTATAGACCTCATGATCAAATTAATGACTTATTAAAGAGAAACCCACAATAAAGTGATTGTAAAAAATACTTCAATGTTTTTGTCATATATTTTCATGAAAAAGGATTAAAAGGATATTTCACCCCACCACAATTACAAAGGAAACATATTTTCTTACTTACCTCCAGTTAGACTGTATAATAATAATGACTAGTCCATACCCATTGAGTGTACAGCTGCCCACGTACAGTTTCACATGGTGTGTGTTTGGGATACAGGTCATAGGAAATTGCAGATTAAATAGTCAACTGAACCCATTAAGAAGAGTAATGTATTCAGACAGAGTTTTTGTGAATTTGATAGTACGATTGCTTTATTGAAAGTACAGTAGTACCATTGCCAATAGTGGGGTAGTTAGTGGGTTAAAACTGTACATGAGCAGTTGAGGTAGCACGTTGAAACACAGATAGTTAAAGTGTTTATATGTTGTATTGACTTAAAAGTGGGGCGCACTGGTAGTTCACATGGGAAAGGTGCGGCTACCCCTTGTTGCAGCGGTGTGGGTTGGAATCCAGCCTTCATTCTTTGCTGCATGTCTTCCTTGCTCTCTCTCTCCTGTTCTACATATCCACCAAGTTTAGTAAAATTAGATATGCCCCACTAGGCCTAGATAGGAAATTAGCTCTCTAGCGCCCCCATTTTGTTTGATGGGGTCAATAATGGAGGGGTCCCCTCAGATTATGTGTGGTCATATGCCTACAAAGTTGTGTGGTGATCAGTGAAACCCTTTATGTGATGAGCCACGCCCTCCGCAATATTCATTGCCTTGGTGGAATGGTGGAAAATCTCTATAACCGGAAGTTATGGGCTCTTGAGGCAAATTTGTTCCTCATGAGGAGAGGCATCTCTGTGCAAAGTTTCATGTCTCTACGACATACGGGGCATGAGATATGCCCATTCAAAGTCTGCAATTTCAATCGGTTGCTATAGCGCCCCCCTTTGGCCAATTGATGTAATATTGCTTCATTTGCATCCTCCCATGACCCTCTACCACTGTGCCAAATTTCACATGGATTGACCAAGTCAGTAAGGAGAAAAACGTGGAAGAGACACACAGACACACATCCACAGAAAGACGGCCTTTTCGTCATTATATAGTAAGATGGAGGCAGAACAGACTAACCGTTGACAGAGATGGCCCACATATTCACTTATGTCCATCTGTCTGGGACAACACATTGGCTGAACACACAGATCCTGTCTGTAGTGGAGATACTGTCAATCATTTACATACCACATAGTGCAGGAAAGTAACTCAAGTAGCTGATTCCTTCATAGAGGAATATCTAAAAACCTAGACAAATGCCAAAACTATCTGCATATCTACTACTACAGTAAGTAAGAAAATATGTTTTTTGTTTGTTTGTTTGTTTGTTTGTTTGTTTTGTTTTGTTTTGTTTGTAATTTGGGTAAATTGGTCCTTTAAATGCAAAGTTGTGCCAAAATTAAATACAGTAACTCAACCATTGCACCTCCATTATTTTTCAAAACTCAGATGACATTATTGCTCATGATGAGGGATGTCTTTGAGTCACTTTGGTCTCACAGTAAATGTTTTGTTACATTTATCCACATATATCCATCTGTTGTTGAGAATAGCACACATCTGTCAAAGTATTCCTCTACCCTCCTGATGCATTTGCATATGTGGAAATATTCAGTACGAGAGCATCGACAAGTAAATAGGCTACACACCAGGGGTGTAAATATAGACAGTGCAGGCAGTGCAATTGCACAAGGGCCCGTGGGATAGAGGGGCCCGTAGAGAGAGCAGGCCCTTGCAAGTGATCCAGATTGAAGACATATCTGTGCTCAAAGAGGAATGATAAAATAAAGAATGTTCCTAATTTAAAAATGCTGCAATTTGGTAGACATGCCCTCAAAAAGGCTCGCCCATCTGCCTCATGGTTTTCTTTTTTCTTTCTTTTTTTAAATAACCAGTAGCTATCTAAAACAAAAGGATATGCTTTTCTATATAAGCTATGAAATCTATAATAAACTATCAAAAAAAACAAAATGATAGATAGATATGCAATGATTATTGCTGGGTAATATGTACTGGGGCCCATCATAATGTCCTTACACAACCGCTACATACCGTTTTCCTCGTGACTGAGCTGTGTGCCTACTTTTTTAGTGCAATGGAAATAAGCCTGTGGGTTTTATTGTGTGATTCATTCTGTAGACAGTTGTGGGTTAATGTGATAGCTGTCGTCAGGTGAAGTAGTTTTATGTGTAGCCTATTTTATGACTATCAAATAAATATATCTTTCTACAATGCTATAAATCGTATTCCCTCAGGTAAGATCTGCAGAAATACGGACTGAAGGAAACGGTGTATTAAGTATGCAAGAGCTCGCGTCGCGTGCACGCATTTTAAAACTAGAGAGTAGATATTGGTGTCGGACCCTCTTGTGAGCCTCGTGCACTCCTCTGAAGTTAACGAGATAGAAGTTGGCTTTGACACCAACTAGCTACATAATTTCAAACCGTGTACTCCTGACAGAGCAGCCGTCTCTGTGTCTCTTGGTAGACATGCTAATGCAGCTAGCGTACACATGGTGCAGTTGTTAACCGGAAAGTTCGAATCGTCTCAGGTAAAAATAACCCACATTGAAAATATGTATCAAAAAGTGGAGATGCCGGGGATTGAACCCGGGGCCTCATACATGCAAAGCATGCGCTCTACCACTGAGCTACATCCCCTGTTGAAAGAAACAGAGACTACTAGAGTATTTATACATGTTACATGGGATCGATATGTGTGTATTTTTATTGTGTTTATATAAACAAACCACAGATATTATACTATTGAGAGGTGTCCCTATCGTGGGGCAGGAAACTAGTCTATTTTCTATAATGTAACTTTCATCTAAAATAACTTCCACAGGCTAACTTGAAAAACACACTTGACAAAATAACTTACGTTACAGCTCACCTAGACTTTTTATGATGTGCGAGAAATATAACGTTAGGCTATAAATCGACTACAAACGTAGGCTATCACCCAACACCAGAACAAAACGTTTAACGTTAGTTCGTCATTAAAATTTTAGTGAGAATACGTAAATAGAATACGTGAGTTGGTGAACATAACGTCAGGGGTGTCTTATCACACTGAGACTAAACTATGAAATATTCTCTCTTTAAATCAACAATAATAGTACAATGATGACGTTTCATTAATTGTAAATTATGCTGTTACTGCAGCAACGCTGCGGTGTCTCGTTTTTAGCACAATCTTTTTTAAAAAGTTTAAAGTTTAAAATTATTACATTTATAACATTCGTTTAATATTTTACATGTTTTCAAAAGTAAAACTAAATCGTCTCTAAAATTCAATGAGCATTTGAAACACTGATTTTTATTATTTTATTTAGTTTCTGTGTCCACAGTGATGCTTCTCTCTCTTCACCAGCAGATGTCGCTGTTGCCCTGTCATTAGTCGTGCACCTGGCAGTTTGTTCTACCGTCACTTCCATAAATGAGCTGTCCTCATGAGACAGTTCACACCTGCGGTCCACATAGGTGGAAGAGGTTAGAGACAGACATGCATTTACGTTGTGTGTTTTTAACGTAGGGGATAGAGTCACAGCGTATTAGCATAAAGCGTAACAGTACCTGCGCTTTACCTGAGCCGCTCACATCCACCTGCTGGCCGCTGGGAACTGGTGTCTGGCGGCACGTCGGCAGCCAAAGACGGACGGACTGTCACTGGCAAATGAAATGAGGTTTTACTCCTTCAGATTTGGATGTCTGCTGGCTTTCGCGTGTATTGCTTCGCTTACTTGGATTAAATCGATTCCCAGTGATGGAGGTAAGCTGTCAGTGTAACCTGTCGTTAGCCTACTAATCACCAACAGTATCTTCTTGGTTTGGAGCAACACTTCAGTTTACTGTTAAGTGACTGGGTGTTTCAGTGAAAATATTAGAAACAACTCCACAGTGTCTCTGTTTGAAAACTTACGCACACAGAAACTATTATTCGCCACTTCACGCGACTGTGGCAGCAACAGACGTTGTTCGGACAACAGTATCTGCCTGACACTGACTGAAACTGTCATTCAAGAGGTTGTGGGACTATTTGTTGGGTTGTGGGATTTTCTATACAGTCTGTGGACTAAACAGAACTACAGTTAATGATGTAACCTTTTACTGCCAACCTGTGGACCCTGGGTCAGGCCAGTATACTGACCCCACACCCCACATTACTAACCCTGATGGATTTAAAAGTTTCCTTTGGTCCCCCTTCAGCTTTTAGTCTGTATGAACAGACAGATATCCTAAGGGGCACTTTTTCTACTAGTGGCTCTAACCTGGGGGCACAGCACCAAATTTTTCCAATTCCACTATTTTTTTATACAATGCTCAGTACAACCAATGTTTTTCAGCCAGTTTTAAGTTAGTTATGGCACCAATTAGTTAGGAATAAAACTGTAAGTAAAACCAACCTTTTCACTCCAGGTTTTTCAAGGCTCCCCTCCATAGTCCCCGACTATGACGACCCTGCTCTAACCAAAGGCAGGGTTTTTATGTTTTCCATCTTAATAATTGCTCAAAATCTGCCTAAATTTAAAAAAAAAACACCCTAAGAGTATTTGCAATAAACAATACAATTGAATTCATAATCAGTGGCAACTATGGTGGTTCACTGCATTTTTTCAGCAAAACATAATAATGAAACATCAGCTCTAGCGTTCATAAGTGTGCTAAAACACAGAGAGGAGGATCATCATACATTGCAGTTATACAACTATTTTTAATATCTGTTCTCTGCCTTAAGATAAATAGAAAAAAGAAGTAAAAGGGCAACTCAGAAACAGATTTTATTTAACTTGGTAAACTGTAACCACCTTTGGCAATATGCCAACTTAAAGTGTACCCCCATCTCCAAAATTCAGTTTTTAATGTATTTATAAACCAGTCCTTCTGTCTTCCGTCTACCTGCCCAAGCCCATTTTACCTCACATATGCAACCCTAAACGGCCCAATCTGGCAACACTGCCCAGAGGCGTCACTCCTCCTTTTCAGCTCCCAGCTGTCCTTTATTAGTTTCATCAAAAAGCTTGTTCTTGTTCAGCAGGTTAGGTCAGGCCAGCTAAGGCTGGGTGATTGTGACTACATCAAAGCTGTCAATAAGCTTTTTAAAACTTTGATGTATTAGAAGATATTTGTACTGGTGAAGTTTTTAATAGATGACACCAGTGACGTAGGTATGATGGTCCAACACTTACTGTTTACTGTAATGAAGCTTAAGACCTTAAGAAGGCAACATTTAAGGTGTATTGAATATTCCAATGACCAAAATTTTAAACATTATTTATTCTTTTATCACGATGCTCATCAGCTGTTAGTTACAACAAAATAGTTTTAATCAGTAACAGAAACAATATGATATATGATTAGTGTTAAATTATTGCTTGAACTCAGTTTTCACAATCTTAGTCAGGTCACCAATCCTTATATATGTCATAGAGTATGGCAGGAATGACATTTATTTGTAGGCTGACACGGATGTTAATGTTGCCGTTGTTCCTTCGACAAAAGCCAATGGGATTTATCAATTGGATTTTGGATTAATGCAGAAAATAAGCTTTGTGGCAAACAAAAGTTGCTGATACTTCAAAATTTACGAGTGGGGTATTTACTGACATATTTTATGTCGTACAAGAAAACTTGGAAAAAAATCTTAAGCTTGTGTTGACCACAGACTTTATTTCAGGCACTTAACAAAAAACACATTGATTTTGAGACAAGGGAACTAAAGGGAACTAAGTGTTAAAACGCTAACTCATTTCTCGGTTTGAGGAATCATTCCCAGGGTACTCTATTCCATCTAAAAATTACAGCGAGTTACAGTAATACTTGTGCACTTTACACTACTGGAACAAAACACCCTGTACACTGTAACAGTTTTATAGTGATCATATTGGAAAGAAGTTCAATTTATTTATTTATTTTTTTATCCGTCCCATCAATACCAAACTTTTTATATAGTCTTGGTGGTCTAGTAATTAGCAATGCCGTGGGAATAGCTCATGAGGGTAATGTTGTTAAAATATAGGCTACTAAGTGGACAAAATGAGGAGAAATGCTTGCAGACCATGGACTGCATAAAATAATGGACAAATCCACCATGACATCACCCACTGCTTTGTGGATTTCTGTTACCAAACCTCAAGTTTGGCATTTCAGTCATCGCCATCTTGGTTTTGTGGAGCCAGAAGTGAGTATATTTAGACAAGACAGTGGAGCTAACCCTAACGCTAGCTGCTAGTTTAGTGTGCACATCGAATTTACAGCTGGGGTTAACTGTAATAATACTAATGCTAATTTTCACCAATGAAAAACAGGCTTAAAATCATTGAATAAAATCATCATCAGACCTCTTTGAGGGTCTTTTAGTACAATCAAACGCTGAAAAAGACTCTTGAGGTGATCAAAACATCCCTGTTCTGTCCACTAAGCCAGCAATGCCTCCCCAGTTAACTTTCTTGGACCAGAAACACACTGAAATAGCAACAGCTACAGCTAAATCTACACTCTACTACATAACCAACACTGTTGCCATGCTAGCAACTTGTCAACAGAAAGTACCCATCTGTCACTCAAAGCGGCCGTACCCTTAATTATGCATAACTTTAAGCCTTAATAAAATGTAAATGGGTGAGTTATGTTGGATGAACATGATCAGCTGTGATATGTGTGCGTGCTTCGCCAAGAATCAGCTGCATATCAAAACAAGTGCTTCTTAAACTAACAGACAACCTCCACTTTTAAAGAGCTGTCATGCCTCTATGCGCGCACATCATATCATGACTGCAAACGGGCAAAACGAACATCATGCAGTGCATGAGACTTGTGTCTGCGCTGCAAAGCAAAACAACTAACCTATTTAAACCACCTGAAAAAACACCACAAGCTGCAACTTGATGAATGCATGAAGGCCAATGTTGCTAACGTTACCACACTGAATCCCCATCCTTGTCAAGCATCAACTCAAAAGTCACTAACAAGGACCCTGTACAGCATGTGACAGTACAGTGATCATTGGAAAACTAAAATAAAATTTTTTAAAAAGCAGTGGATACTTATCCATTCAGCTCTCAAAGACAAACAGGCATGACCAATGCAATTGCATTTCATATTTGTTAATTAGCCGAAATGTAGCACAGCGTGAGGTAAAAACAGTGCTTTGCTGATTTAATTTGGGGTAAAACGTTTTGGTACAATTTTATTTCAGTTTTACTTGTAGGAGATGCACTGTGAAAAAGGCCCAGTCTTATTTTGATGCAAACATTTGTACACTAGCAGGAATATAGCACAACATGGAAGTGAAATGCAGCACTCAGTTTATTTAAATATGAAAGTGCAATAAAAATAATCATGATAAATAATGTCTGTTGCTTCCCTTTTTTTTTTTATCTTACAAGTAACCTCACAAACTCTTGGACTCCAAGAATGCCCCCACACACACACACACACTTATTGTTTTCCCTCTACCACTGTCGTCTCCACCTTTGTGACTTTATCATCAGCATATCAACTGAAAGGAGGAGATAAAGAGAGACCATGTGACTACACAAAGACATGTACAAATGACATTTTTAAATTACGTAAATGTGAACGAACAAACTGACACGTTGAATGGTTTATGGCACTCAGGGAGGGGTCATGATAAGCAATACTAAACATGAAACGCTAACAGCCTGCATGCACATGAGCAGTAGGTAGAACATGTCTCTCCACACAGGAAAGACTCAAAGCCTATCGACAAAAATGTTAAATTATAGAATAAAATAGAAGTATTCATTCATTGCAGTGATACAAGAAGCTGAGGCCATAAGAAAAACAACGCTCCTGTGTGATATATTAACAGTAATCTGAAAAACTCCAAAAACTTCTCATGTCACTCATCAAACTCAGTCATGTTTAGAATTACTTGTATATTGGGTGCGAATTAGCATCCTTTCTAGCAATGCACTTATTGTAAAAGTTTGGACCGAAACCGATACTGATGGTAAGAATAACAATTTGTCCAGTAGCCCTCTTTTAATGTGAAAAGATTTTTTTAAAAAAAACAAAAAAAACTGCTTCAAAGGCCTTTCTACTATACATATATATATATATATATATATATATATGTACACATATCATAGTTCCCTTTATTGAATCTATTTGATATTGCTGTGAAAATAGCAACCCATTTCTCCTTCAAACAGCTGTATTTATTCAAAAATAAAATTCAAAAATACATTGTAAAAGATTACATTTGAACATGTCATAAGAGCATTTACTTTTGCCCAATAGTCATTTTTACCACAGAGAGCTTGAACGCATCATAATGTAACTCAATGCAACCTCCGTCAGCTGTTAGTTCCAGCCACTGACTGCTACCAGCTAACGTTAACTAGCTCTCTTCCTGCTGGTCTCAACACAGATTTGTTGTTCACAATGTAGCATTATCAGGGAAACAATGAGGTGTGTCCCCTGACGTGTTGATAGTGAATTTACTACGTCCTTTCATCTCAAAGGCACCATGGGGAAGATCTCTGTTCAACCCAGATACTATTTTCTGTTGTCCCCAGGTTGGCAGGATGCCGTTAGTCTCAAGCTCTGCTTTTTAGTCTGCATAAAACAGTTGTGACACAAAGGAAAAACACTGACAACTTGCCATCGGTGGATGTCATCTTATTTGCACTTCTGGTGTGAACAGCCAGGCGAGTGCATGACATATACAACGAATTCTAATTCTAACTCATCAAATACTTTTTATTAAAATAACTCCATTCATTTTTGGTTTCACTTGAGTAAGGAACAACAGGCTCCTAAGTGACAGTCCAGTGTTTATCCTATCCACCTCCCCTCCCATTCGGTTGATATGGAATTTCTTGCTCTTCTGCCAACAGTAGGTGCAGGCAGCATCAGAAATAGCCGCTGCACAGTTCGTGTTATACCGCCCCAAAGAGAGTCTCAGCATTTTGGTGTCTGACACCGACATCCACTGACAAAGAGGAGGTATTTAAAGGGTTCAGTTGTGGCTGGCAGCGTCAGACATAGCCAATGCCCAGTGTGTATCATACTGCAGGGAAAGATGCATTTGTACAGTGGCATCTGATGTCGTAATCATTGTCAAAATGGCTGTATTTAACAAGGCGGCAGAGAAAACAGGTTGAGTGTGGACACCTAAAGGTGGAAATTAAGCACCTAAAGGAGTTAAAGATGTCAGCTGACATTTCAGCTGAAGCACTGGAGACAACTGAAGTGTCTGCGCCACAGTTTGTGTCAGTTTGTATGTTAACACCAGCTGAAATGTCACTTTAAGAAGTTAAAGCGCCAGTTGACATGCAGACACTGAATTGTCTAGCAAAGATGCCAAAAGTTGCTGAATCCAGCTTGTGAGGATTTGCTGCTTTTGGGGTTTGGGATTGTTAGATAAAACAAGTCATTTGAAAATGTCCAAGTTTGTGAGAATATTTGAAAAGAAAACGCATATGTTCTACCAGCACAAAACGGGTCTACAACTTAAAAAGAAATTGACGTACCTGAAGAATTTAATGTGCTTTGATTTGAGGCAGTTGTACCAAGACCTACAGTTAAAGACCCCTAAATATGTAGATCTCATTTCACCTACAAGCCCAGTGGCAGAGCTTCAGCTGCAGTAAGACTATATCAATACAGCTATACTTCTTCTAATACTAATAAAAGCTTAATTGTGTACGATAAACTACAACTAATGCTGAGCCGAGTCTGAGAGCCATCTGGTGAGACACATTGAAAACTGTGATTAATACTTACTTCTCTGTCTCCAGGTTCAGAAATATCACCAGACCTCCAGACCCTCTACGAGCGTCTGTTGGTGGCTGAGCAGTTGGGAGGGCAGGTCAGCAGGGATCTCAGCAGCATCCTGGAACAGCTGAAGAACAAATCCAAAGCTGCCAACATCACCTATCCCACCAGTAACAATTCCAGCTACATTTCCACAGGTGGGGTTCTTACCTAAAGTAACAAGCATGTTGGGGGCAGTGATGTGCAGGGGGCAGTTCAGTTCAACCCCCCCCCTGGAAATTATCAACCTAAAAAAGACATTTCTAATATACACACTATGGTACTAATTGTTCACCTACTCAAACCCCCTGCAGCACCATTCACATCAACAGGTTTTACCAGGTAACACTATGACGTAAAAAGGTAAATTAGTGCAGGGAGGACGTTTTATTTGAAGACCAACCTGGAAGTTTGCATCCCCTGTTTCCTTCTACAAAAAGCCAATGGCATTTTTACATTGGATTTTGGATTGTTGCAGAAAATAAACTTTCAGGCAAACAAAATTTATGATACTAACCTTCAGCTACACTGCCTGTGTGAGCAGCACATGACCACTGCCTCACTGAACTGCTGCAGCTCACATGCACACAGAGATCGTGCAGACAGCTGTCTCCTGCTATTACTACTCTTCTTTTACAATTGAGAGCTGGTACTCCGCTAATTTATTGCGCTGTACAAGCCACAATATTGTCAACACACAGTCTTGCAAATAATTTAGAATAAAAAGACTTTTCTTAAAAAATGAAGGGATTCTGTTGAAAGAAACATCACCAGAGTTTTATTTTGAAACTGAAACCGAAAGTGTTAATTTAAAAAGAGTTTTTTTTGTGACTGTGACAGATATAGACCTTGACATTTTAGTGAAAGGTAGGGGTGTAACCGTTCACAAAATGAATGATTTGGTTGGACACAGTGGTGTCACAGCACAGTACATTTTCAACACAGCAAAAACGTAGAGACACCAGCGAAATTTCCTTGATTTATAAAATGTTTTATTTTTTGAATTTATTTCATTTAAAATTATGAAGAAACATCATAAAGTATGATCTTTCCTGGTGACTTTGAACAATGATGGAACTATACCTGAGTGACCCATGTTCTGGGGTGTCCCCTGAGCAGCATATAAAACAAAAACAGCTCGTTATGAAATATAAAATGTAGTATTGTGGTTATAAACAAATACAAAGTAGGAATTACGATCTGGTTGAAATGGGCTTGCATACATTGAGTATGTTTGTAAAGCCTACATTTTCTACTACAGAGTATAGAGAAATGTACCAGTCACGGATTTCTTTTGCTCTGTCTGAATCAGTTACGATTGGCTGCCTAAATACTGCGGGCATAGTGTTACAATGTAGCTTGCATTGGTCCTTGTTTTTGTCTAGTTCCACCTATTGACAACCTGGGGTGAAGTCTTTGTGAATGAGTTGACATGTTTGCAGCATTATTTTCTGATTTGCTTAAGAGATCCCTAAGCCTCCTTAAAGCCTCCCTGCTCCTAACAGTTTTCCACCTTAGGAGCTTTCTTAAGAATCTAAGATGCTTTGTGAAAAACTTATTTTAAAACTAATTTTGACCAAAATCTAGTCTTAGCTGTCATAATTAGAATTTTCTCAGAATTTCATCATCAGGAGCAACTCATTGTACTAGGAAACTTGTTAATACAGACCCAGATTTTTGCAACAAAAATGAGGATCTCTGTTTTTTCTGATTTCGTTTGAAGAAGTGTTGGGTTATTCATAGGTTGATGTGATGTCAGAGATGCAATTTTAAAGTGAGTAAAGGATGTTGAGGTCATTGGGATCAACAGCCATAAGGAGGTAAGTGTCATCTGCTTAGCAACAAAAAAACATACTGTACTTGCAGATGATTATCTCAGGTGGCAATATACAAAGCGTGGAAGGCAGTGAACCCAGGACAGAGCCTTGATGCACTCCATATGTTTGTTCTTTGTGTGTTTGAGAAGTTTTGAACTGAGACAAAAAAAGTTGCAATTTGATTGGTTAGACTGAATCACATGTAAAGCTGTGCCTGACACCCCTACCTATTTTTCCAGCCTATTAATGGGAGTGTTTGATCAACATTATTGAAGGAAAAAATTACAAAGTTCTTAAAACTATATTTTACCCTGTCTTAGGCATGGAAACAATTTGGTGCTTTTGTGTTATTGCAGATCATTTTGGGGTATTTGAAAGCCTTTATTACAGATAGTTGAGAGATTAGGGAAGGAAACATTAAAGGTCGGGCTTGAATTGGGGATGTTGCACTTGATGGTTGGTGTCTTAACCTCTAAGCTATGGGGAAACTGCAAACTTGCACATTTTAAAGTGTCCAATGAGCTTCATAATAAATTTAATAGTTCCTAGTACCTCACAAAAAACAGTCCTGCTAGCTTACTGAGTTAAAACTTTTGCAGTGACAGAACACTTCCTCTCTTCTTCCTTCTTATGGACAGAAATAATAAGGCAGGAGACCGCCAAATCAGGCCAGCAGACATTCCTCCTGCCCAACATTTACCTTTACATGCCCCACCTCAGACAACATCCAGACAGCCTGCTACCAAATGTGGTCCTGGGGCAGGGACGCCGTGGAGGTACAAAGCACTCTTACAGTACATAAACACACCCATAAAAACAAACACCTTCTCTGTCATATAAAACTCTCATGGCTCTTTGTGTTTTAACTTCAAATTCCCTTCAAAACCCTTCATCACTCGAAGACTAAGTAGCCAGCAACATTGTAAGGACACAGCAGTTGTGACATTTTTGCCTCCTCCACACGATCCTTTCCGTGTGATTTTAAAGTACGGGGGCAGAGTGAAAGTGACAGTCAAATGAAGAGGAGAAAGTCTCATATCACCGCACTGTTTCTTTAAGACTGTGTTGTCGCTCTAATTTCCTATATATATAGTGTGTACTTGTGTGTCCGTGTGTGTGTGTGTGTGTGTGTGTGTGTGTGTGTGTTCCCAGTGGCCATGGTGCTGGGCATTCCTACAGTGAAGCGTGAGAAGCAGAGCTACCTGGTCAACACACTCAGCTCTCTGCTCTACAGCCTGACGTCTTTGCAGCAGCAAGATCTCCTTATAATTGTCTTTGTTGCTGAGGTTAGACCCCCTCAACACACACACACACACACACCTTTAACTCATAAGTCTTTTTTTCTTAGTTGAACATTTTGAGAAATCAGTTCTCAATTTTGCAAAGAGTTACATAAGAAGACTGACACCACTTTCATGTTTGTACTAGAAGCTAGAGCCAGCAGACAGTTAACTTAGCTTTTAACCATTCAGTTTTTGTATGGATTAAACAAATGGGATATAACATAGTAATCAGTGAGCTTTAAGGCTTTAGGTGCAGGTAGGCTGATTTTTTTTTGACTTGGGACAGAACCAGGCTAGCTGTTTCCCCCACTTCCAGTTTTTATGTTAAGCTAAGCTAACCCTCTGCTGGCTTTAGTTTCATATTTAGTGTAAAAACATGAGAGTGATATCAATCTATTCATCTAGTCCTAAGCAAAATGTCAAATAAGCATATTTTCCAAAATATCAAAGTATTTCCTTAAAGAGAAATAGGAAACAGGTTTATTCATTATCCAGTGCTTATCCATAGTCAGTGTATTTCATATAGTACATGTTGGTCAGCACACCCTCAGTTTGGAGAAGTGGCAGCAGTGCCAGCATGAAAGTTAAGCAATGTACTGCTGTGGACAAGGGCAGCAAAATGGGATTTAGCCACCTAAAAACATCAAAATCAGTTAAGGTGTATGCTATTAAGAATTTTTTTTTACTGCTTTACCTTTCCGTCAGACAGAATGTTCAGACAGGGAAATTGTTAACGGCTTCAGTTTCCCATCTACTTTCTTGTCAAAGCCACCAAACTCCATTAACACAAACACTAATTTTGGCTTGCTGAACACGGAAGCTGCTTGTAGATCAATTTGTTAGTTTGTGTTATTGTTTGACCTTGGTGAATTTAAACTTAGCCTTTTAAATGGCAAAGTCACACAATGGCAAACAAAATAACCGTTTGAGGCAGCAGTAAACTGCAGCTGTGGTCAACAGTGTTAAATCACTGTTTTCCTCACTGGAGTCTGGCTCTGAAGAGAGCAATGTAAAGCAGTGGAGTTATTCTGAATGTAGCCTACATTTAAACTGGTATTGATTTTTGAAGGTGGGATTTTATATCAGGTGGTTAAAATGCATTTTGTTGTTGAGCCCTCCACAGCAGGACATTACTTGGCTTGAGTGTAGGAACCCAGCCTGCTTCTAAAAACTGGGAGGAGGGCTGACAGGCATCTACTGTATATGATACACTGACTACGGATAAGTGCCTTAAAAAAACCCACCTCAAAAAATCCACACTACCCCTTTAAATGTAATCTAGTGCCATAAATATCTGCCAAAATATAATTTTATTAGTTGCACTTTGGCATAGGATTTACTGCTGTTGTATTATGAAGAGCACACTACAATAACTGCTGTTATAAACTCTTCATAATTAAAGACAACGCCACACAACTTTCCCATAACATTATCTGTAAATTGCATCTCATAAATCATGATCAATGAAAGAAGCCTTGAGTCAGCACTTTTTCCTCTTTAACTCCCTCTCTCCCTCACATACTCAATCACACACTCACAGCACACAAGCTCACGCATGTGCACGGCACAGACTGACACAAAGCTGTTGGACAGGTCAGGTGACTTGGTCTGTATCTCCTTTCTGTGCTGACAATGAACACAGCTCATGTCAGTCTAATTTTTTAAGGGTAGTAAAGACATGTAGCTATTGTTTGATCATGTAATTTAGCCTACATTTTCCAAAATCACCTCAAGCAATCAAAAGAAACTCAATCTGTTATGCTTACTAAGGGAAAAGTAAACACTTGTGCCTTTTCAGCACCCGTCCAACTAGTTTCAGCAGTACACCACAAATTAAATACTCATGCTACACGAGTGTGTTTGTGTTTAAGATTATGTTTCGAGGCTACAGTTACCTGCTCTGCTGTAAGTGAATAACAGGCTACATCACCCCATATCAATGAAAACAGGTTATATGAGGTCTGGCCCTAAAGGTTGAGCACAATGAAACTGTCTCACCTGATAAGACCGGTGTACCCTGTGCATTGTTGCAAAGGCATATAAGACCTCCTGTTTGGTGTTAACTAACCACATCAGAAATCCCCTATATCACTGACTTTCTTCTTTTTCTCTCCCTATTACATCAGACGGACTCAGACTATGTGGACAGCATAGCAAAGACCATCAACAAGACGTGAGTGATGCTAGATTGCCCTCCATGGGGGCTCTTTCACAATTATATCACTGTTGCTGTTTACCTTGGTTTCATGTTTTCAGTTGGCTCTTGCTACTGACAACAGCCAGCTTCTTGTGTCTGAAAACCTTTAGTGTATAACCATTTATCTTGGATTGTGAGCAGAAAACCTCATCAACATGTTTCAGCTGTTTATAGTGAATAAATATTACACACAGTGCAGTACACAGAGCATGAGAGCTAGTTAGACAAAAATAACAAGGAAGGGGGATAATGAGAAAACAAGTACTGATTTTCACACAGTATTTCCTGATTGGACCTTGGACTCAGACATTCCCAAAAGTGTCCTTTTGTTTAATGTCACCGTCGGAATCACTGGTGCATTTTATTGACACAGTCTTTGATTGCCCTCAGGTATGTTAGAAATTGTTTATACACATCTACATTTTTTCTTTTGTACATATTGACAAGCTTGACATTCTTATTCCTTTGTACGACTCATGCTGTGCATCATGTGATTAGTGCATAATTAAACATTAGCAATAAAAGATTGGTTGAGCTCTTGTTCCTGTTTCTGATGCTGCATTCATGTCCTAAATGAATAACCTCAGAAAACAGAGCAGCCGCGCATATCCAATTAAATAGGTGCAGGACCAAAAAACATACATAAAGTCAAGAAGGATAGTCCGCACACTTGATGCTCCCAGTTCACGTGCATTTATTTAGCACATCCCAAAAATACTGTGTGTGACGTAAAAATGTGGAAACGCTTCACGAATTTGCGTGTCATTGTGTCATTGTTCAGGCAGCACATATAATAAATTGGAATTGATACAGGGAAGATTAGCATGGCCTCTGCGAAAGCATGACATGCAAATTCGTGGAACGTTTTCACATTTTTACGTCACACACAGTATTTTTGGGATGTGCTAAATAAATGCACGTGAACTGGGAGCATCAAGTGTGCGGACTATCCTTCTTGACTAAATGAATAACCTGACAGCTAAAAGTACAGTGTTCAGGCTCATCTGGAGTTCAGTACACTGTGTTGGAAGTTCTCTTTTCTATGCTCTGTCATGTTGATACATTTTATTTAGGCAGTGAACTAGATAATGTATGTTTTTACAAATTACAAATGCAGTGAACAGTTGGGTCTTTTCATTGTAGAAAAGAGTTAAAATTAGAGTAGTGATCACAAAAAGTGAAATGAAAATGATTTTTAAAGATGCTGTTTTAAAGGAATATAGTATCAGCTTTACTGGCCAAGTATGTGTGTACACATACGAGGACTTAGAGTTTTTATGCCCTTGTGCTGGTGATAGCCGTGGCTGGAAGCGTTATGTTTTTTGCAGGTTGCCCATCTGTCCCAATCTCATAAACTCAATATCTCAAGAATAAATTTGGCAGACACGTCCACTTGGATTCAGCAATAAACTAATCAGATTTTGGTGGTCAAAGGTCAAGGTCATTATGGCCTTGCATCCATCTCATTCTTGTGAATGCAATATCTCAAGAACACCTAGAGGGAATTACTTAAAATTTGGCACAAACATCCACTTTGAGTCAAGAATGGAGTGATTAGAATTTCTTGGTCAAAGGTCAAGGTCACTGTGATCCCATCCTTCGTATTCTAGTAAACACATCACCTCAAGGCCTTGAGGGAGTTTCCCCAAATGTGGTACAAACTTCCACTTGAACTTCAAGAATGAACTGATTAGAATTTGGTGGTTAAAGGTCAAAAGTCACTATGACCTCACAAAACATGTTTTTGGCCATAACTCTGGCCTTTGGCCATAACTATGACAAAATGTCAAATGTGTTTCATTGTAGTTTTCCTAAGGAGGTGCAGTCCGGCCTGTTGGAGGTTGTCTCTCCTTCTCAGTTTTACTACCCTGACTTCAACAGTCTCAGAGAGACCTTTGGAGACTCCAAGGAAAGAGTCAAGTACGTTCGCCATCTCTGTCACTATTTGTTTGGAATGCTAGAATTGTTGCTTGTGTTCATTTTGATATTTTTAACTTTATTCCCATTTATGTCATAATTTTTTTTGTTTTATCTGTGTATTGGTTGCTGTTGCAATGGGATCATTTACATTTAGTCTCATCCGCTTCACTAAAGAAGAGAGAGGACATTGGTGTGTACTCATTATAAATAGATGAGTACTTGTAGGTGAATTAGAATTTGATTGACACTCATCTGTGTGAAGTGAACTCATGTGTTTGTGTGAACACTTTTTCTGTTCTCAGATGGCGAACAAAGCAGAATCTGGACTTCAGCTTTCTCATGCTTTATGCTCAGGACAAAGGAACCTATTATGTTCAGGTAGGGCTTAAAGGTCAGGCATTCATAGATATGTTTCCCATAATGCAGGTATATAGAGTTCTGTTTTCGATGGCTCAGCCAGGTAGTCTTGAAAAATACAGCTCAAAGAGCAGCTTAGATGAAGGTTTCTCGATGTTCAAAGGTGCTCCGTGGTCAACCACTACAAAGAAACACTCTGATAGGAAATGAACATACTGGATGTATTTTACCATAATCCATTACCTCCAAATGCAGTTCCTAGTGCCTTTGTTGTGACTTAAATGGAACCTATCATGTTTTTCCATATTTCCTCTCTTATATATATATATATATATATATATATATATATATAGCATTACAATGACTGATATTCTTATTGAACAGGGCTAAAATTATAATTAATAAGGTAAATGTTTGTATAAGCAATCCCTGTGAGCAAAAACCGCAGGTTTCAGACTGTTTTAAAGACTGTTTCCAACTGTTTATCCTGCCTTTAAGACAAGTTCATGTCTACTTGTGATGGATTTCCTTATATGGTATTTCCATAGCATTCGGTGCTACATGTAGCTACCTGCTAACATCAGGGGAACATGTATCCCTCCTCATATTCCTGCTGGATCATATTCAGTTGTGAAGATTTTGGTTTAGATTCTTTTATTGCTGATTTTTCACGAAAGTACCACTATTCTCCGTTACAGTCATTCCCCAGCTGCTATGACAGGGCAGAGACACTTAGATACGAAAGGCCTGGAAACTATGACCAAACTATGACCAGACTCTAAAAAGGAGCATTTCAGACAGAGGGTGAATACAGGAAGACAAAAAAGGGATGCATTTCACATTTCCAGCAACAGCAGTTGGTTTGAAGTAAACAGAGGCACAGCTGGATAGTTATCATGAACATCAGTACCCACCATGTTCAAACAGACTCAGAAAAGACTGACGCAAACGAAACCTCAAATTTCAACAGAGGAAGACGTCACACCACCCACACTCTTTGACTGACACGCAAGTGCAGAGTGTAACCACACTGAAAGAGCACTTAGCACGAGAGATGGAGCTAACATCACACTTTGAAGTAAAGTTCAGTTCATGACATTGCTTCTTACCAATGCCAGACTGCAGACTTCTCCAAGCTTGAAATAGTTGTCAAAGGGTAGCTTCGGTATTTTTCGACCTGCACCCTATTTTCCCATGTTTTTGTATCAAAGTGACTATTGGGAACAACAGTTTTGTAATTTGGTTCTGTACTGAGTGAGAGGAGTAGCCAGCAGTGGTGAGACAGGCTTTAATGTAAGGTTATTGTGCATTTACACACTGTCAACGTACGTCCACTAAAGGTAATGGTATCACCACTGACAGGCTCAGATTGTTTTTGTGTCGTGTGTGAGAGCATTATGGAAAAGATCCTCAAGGAGATGGACCTTTTTGTTAAGGAGTAGGATCTTTTGTTTAGCCACAAACACCCCGAAATCATTATCAACAAACCGACCAGACTCAATTTAAATAAACAGAACTTTTATAATTGTAGAACACACTTCTTAGTTCATCTTTCCACTGTTCCAACAGTCATCAGCTCCGGCTTGGTTGAAATAAACCCTTATTTCACCGAGTTAGATGTGAAAATATGCTGGCTTTATATACGCTAAAATTACTGTGGATTTATATGGAGTCTGGTGGCTTTGCCCATAGCGATTTCAGAGCTTTTTGGGGGTAAACAAAAAGATCTTACTCTTTAACAAAAAGGTATATCTTTTTTTGGATCCTCTCCATAATGTTGTCAGACAGTTAGAATAACAATCTGAGCCTGTCAGTGGCAAAAACAAACACTTACAGTGGACATACTGTACATTGAAAGTGCATATTGCCATGAGGGGTTACATTGCACCCTGTTTCACCGCTGCTGGCTGCAGTCCTCAGTATTGGATTAATTCAAAATTTGTTGTCTCCATTAGTTGCTTAGATACAAAAATGTGGGAAAATAGGGTCCAGGTTGAAAAATACCAAAGTAACCCCTTAAGGATTTTGAAATGAGTTTTGAAAATTAGTTTTTGTGGCATGTGTTTTCCAGTTAGAAGATGATGTTGTTGCAAAGGCAAACTACTTTGATGACATGAAGACCTTCGCCGTGAAGGAGGACTCCAAGCAATGGCTCTTCCTGGAGTTCTCCCAGCTTGGATTTATAGGTGTGTATGTATAAAGTATTGGAGTGGTAGGCAAATCTACATAATGAGCCTGGTTTATAGTGTATACTGACTGTGTGTGTGTGTGTGTGTGTGTGTGTGTGTGTGTGTGTGTGTGTGCGCGCAATCCCCCAGGCAAGATGTTTCGAACCCGTGACCTCCCGATGATCGCAGAGTTCTTCCTGATGTTCCACAGAGACAAACCCATCGACTGGCTGTTAGAACACATACTGTGGGTGAAAGTTTGCAACCCAGAGAAAGACGCAGTAAGTCAGCCGTGCCAAGAGGTGACAAACACAGCCAATAATGAAGCACAAGTGATTTATGTGTTTTGAATGTTGAATTGACAAGCAGAGTGTGTATTGTGGTGGTGTGTTTTCCAATTGATTAACTGCACCACTACAAATCATACAGGTGCTCTGAGCCAAAACATGTGACACTTAAGGTTCAAGATAACCTTAGCAGGATCAGAGAGGGGAATTAATTTGGCAACAAGACAAAACCAAAACTCAGGAACCTTTTGTGTTAATTAATTAGGTTAGATAGTTAGGAATGATAAACATCAAAAACAATAAACTACAGTATACAACACATATTAAAGTGCTCCTACTTAAAGTGCCTCCTGGACAGTGTGCATCATAAAAGCCAGTTACAGCTGGAATAAAATACTTATCTTAATCTTCATGAAACAGTTTCAGCATGCAAATAAAGACTCCACACTTCAACATTTTCTTTAAGTTTCTCATGGTTCTTTCATAAACACATTTCATGAACCGTTAGTTCCTCACATTATGCTGCTTAATCGTCATTATTCCAGATTCTTCACAAAACCAGAGCAGGTTCTCAAGTGGTAATGCTGGAGTGAGTTGTGTACATAACTGATAGTGAATTTGACATTCATTCATCTTCTAACCACTTCATCCTCTTGAGGCTGAAGCCTATCCCAGCTGACATCGGGCGAGAGGCAGGGTACACCCTGGACAGGTCGCCAGACTATCACAGGGCTGACACATAGAGACAAACAACCATTCACGCTCACATTCACACCTATGGACAATTTAGAGTTATCAGTTAACCTAGTCCCTAATCTGCATGTCTTTGGACTGTGGGAGGAAGCCGGAGTGCCCGGAGAGAACCCACGCTGACACGGGGAGAACATGCAAACTCCGCACAGAAGGGCTCCCACACCCGGGATCGAACCAGCAACCCTCTCGCCGTGAGGCGAGAGTGCTAACCACCACACCACCGTGCTGCCCTTGAATTTGACATGATTTCAAATATTTTTATTGAACTAAAAAAGAATATACATACAGCATGTTTTTGTGTCAATGCTCATTGGCCACACAGGCCACATGGCGCAAGGCAAACAAAATAATTGATGATGTGTCTCATGTCCTGCACTCAGAGTATGAGTTGTTACCTTTAGGAAGAATGTTCAGAGTTCCTCGGTGCAGATTTAATAGATTCAAAAAAAATCCTTTTTCCCTGCCTCTAATAAATTTGTTATCAACTAAAGCCAAGATGCAAGCACTACTGCACTTTATGGCTGCTGTTTTAAATTGCTGTATGCTGTTTATTTTATAACGTTACTTTTTTATTTATCACCTTTTTTATTTTGTGTTACCAGTGTGCTGCAGCAGGGGTGAAAAGCCCAAGACAAATTTCCCACTTGTGGGACAATAAAGTTAATCTTGAATCTTGAATTTCCATTTACATGGCAGAATTAAGAAGTAACACCAGCTCAGTGTGTGGTCCGTCCTGGCCGGGTCATACCAAAGACTATAAAAAATGGGACCCATTGCCTCCCTGCTTGGCACTCAGCATCAGGGGTTGTAACTGGGGGGTTAGATCACCACATGATTCCCAAGCATGGCACCGCTGCTGCTCACCGCTCCCTCAGGAGATGGGTCAAATGCAGAGAACAAATTTCACACACTCAGGTGTGTGACAATCAGTGGAACTTTACCCTTTACCCTTTACCCTTTACGCTTTCGCAGATATAAAACAGATGATGTCAGAGATATAGGATCGTAATCTGAGATTGGAATAGTATGAAAAATAAGCAAAAACAAAGGGTTTTTACATTTACATTTTATTGTTTTATCAATGTGCATTGTCCCCTTTACAAATAAATAATCTTATAAATAAACTTCTAAACTTTTCTCCAAAATAAAAGATGTAAATAATTAAATTAAATTAAAACCTACAAAAATATAATAAATATGTATGTAGTAAATGAAAGAAGAATAGAATAGGAACACAACTCACAAAAATAATTTTCCACCCTTATGACATTGATTTTATGACAATGTAGACTATATTTACAGAATGTAGTCCAGTCTTGTTTTTACCAGCTGAGGAATATCTCCAAATGAAGGTCACTTCCTGTCCTTCAGTAACACAGAGAAAATCATACATGCTCTTATATCCTCCCACCTTGATGACTGTAATGCCTTGTTAACCTGCCTAAACAATAGAGCTATGCATCAGCTCCAAATCATTCAAAATTCAGCAGCTAGACTTTTGACCAAAACAAAACGATCCTCACACATCACACCTATTTTAGTTTTCCTGCCTTGGCTTCCAGTCTCCTTTTAGAATACATTTTAAAGTGCTGTTAATCATATACAAGGCTCTGAATAATCTGGCACAGGAGTATATAACTGAACTTTTCACACTGTACCATTCAAACAGGCCAAGTGTTCCAGAGTCCAGGTTAGAAACAAAGGGTGATGGAGCCTTTTCAGTTCTGGCTCCTCGGCTTTGCAACAGCCTCCCACTATGCATCAGATCAGCTGACTCTGTCACATCTTTAAATCTCATCTCAAAACCTACTTTTACAGAAAGGCCTTTCCTGACAATTGATGGACTTTTTGTGTGTATGGGAGTGTATGTATTTGCAGATGTGTATGTATGTATGTATGTATGCATGCATGCTTGCAGGTATATATGTGTTTAAGTGTATGTGTTGGTGTAGGTGTATCACTAATATTTTGTATTTTCTTTACCTTGGAAAGCTCGAAAAGTGCTCTACAAATACAGTTATTATTATTATTATTAGTAATAATAGTGACCGACATGCTGGTGTATTGTGTTTTCCAGAAACACTGTAATGAACAGAAGGCATTGCTCAAGCAGAGGTACAAGCCTTCCCTCTTCCAGCACGTCGGCCTCCATTCTTCTCTGCCTGGGAAGTTACAGCACCTAAAGGTGAGTGCATCTCTGCTCTGTGTGTTAAATGACACTGAGTTACTGTGCCATAATGAAAGCTGAAATGTGATCCACACGTGTACATGGCTGTGTTTTACATCTTTTAGTTCATTTTATGATACTGATGTTTAAACGTAATTATTTCAGAAATGAGACTGTGATGTGATTCATTTATGGAACTACTCTGCAGAATACCATGTGTTTGTTTAGTTTATCATTTAAAGGAGATCTGTATGATATTCAGAGTTTATCTGTGATTCAGAGGTTGTCTGCACACAGCTCTCAACATGGAGGTGGTTGAGCTGGCTGCTAGCAGTACCAGCAGCTAAAAGTGCTAACAGTTTGCAGCACTAACAGTGTTACCTGGTGGGAATCGGAGGTTAAGCGCCATAAGCTAGTCAGTAGGATACACACACAGGACTCATATTCACTAACATTTTGACCCAACCAGGCCATCTAGCACAACAACGAACACAGAAACTCAGGTGACAAGACACACAGGGGTAGCAGGACTTCATGCTCTGCTCAGGAATCCATTACTCAACTTAATCTTTACATAGTAGACAGTGCTTTACTGGTATGTTAATGCTCTGATTATTGTATACAGCTCATTTAACAGTAAGTATTTCTTCAGTGTTATACCTCAGTTTCTGAGAAGTTCATAGTGTGGCTGTCTACTGTGGCTCTATAACCAGAGTGTTGCTGCAGTTGAATTTCCAGTGAGCAATAGCTTGTAGCTTCATGAGCTACAGTTTTGAAGTAGCTTCCTCACCACTGTTTTTGACATGTGAGCTCCCTCAGAATGGACAGTAAACATCTTCTTTTGTCTCTGTTCCAATGTTGTCTTATTGTCAGATCGTGACAAACCTTTGCAAAACGGCAGGAGATTTCAGAAATCTGAGTTAGATTCAAAACAATTATAATCCAAATAATTAAAATAAATAAAAAGCTAAATAAACAAAGAGATCTTACCTCTGGTCAGCAGCATGTCAAAGCCTTTGCACAGATTTTGTGTTTAGCTGCTGATGTTAACAAAATACACAAAAGAGAAAATCTCAGCTGTGATCGGTATTTTCTGTACATGTTTTAAACCCACAGTATGTAATTAAATGTATTAAAGTTTTATTCACAGGAGGTGTAGTCATGTTTATTCATGTTATGTTATTTCATTCAAAAGTAATGTTAGCTTATTTATTTTAACTTGCTTACTTAGCACTTTCTGAGAGTGTTGAATGTGGTTAGAACGTAACCATACACATTAGCTAGGTGGCTGGTCTCATCTTGTCTTCTTGTACTACAGCTTCTTCTGTTAAATGGCAGATAGCATTTAAGGTGAGCTAGCCCCAGCCCTACTACAACTAACATTGGGCTGTAATCGGCACGTTTACAACACTAAATACAGTTTTCCTATTGTATTGCAGGTTAAAATTACACTTGCTTATTTTGTTTGCTGATGGCCACAGATGGCAGTGAGAAGTAAAGTTCAGCTCTGAGGACTTTATCACCCAGTGACGTCACATTGGGTCTTTGCTGCGTGGCACACCCTTCTCTCTCTCCCCTCTTTATGTCTGCCTCTACACTTTCACTTGCTCACTTGCTGCTTTTTTGAGACTTCTTTGAAAACCACTCCCAAAGTTTGAACTCATGAGTGGATACAGTTTCAATCAAGAGAAAGCTGATTCATAAGAGAGATTCATTAGTTGAAAAATAGAACAGAGAGATGGCAGAGACCATGTGACCCACCAGATTATAACCAACTGTACATAAGGAAAGTGTCGGGAGCTGTGAGAAGGCAACATATATGGTCAGCTGATTGCCTCCTGTGTGGGCAAAAGAGGTGTGGAAATGTTTACTGATTATGTGAATCTAAAGGGTGTCACCCTCTTAAATTGTAAGCCAAATATATTGAAGATGTCTCTGCGATAAGGCGAATGTAAATGCTGCCATTGAAGCCTAAAGTAAACAGATTAGCAAGTAATAGGAGTCAAGGTGGAGTTCTGTGGAACTGATGCAGGTGGATATATACAGTAACAACATAAAGATATATCCAAACACCCATCACAGACCTAAATGCTGTTTGTGTGCGTGCCTGCTTGCCTGCGTGCCTGCGTGCCTGTGTGCCTGCATGTGTGTGCGTGAGAGGGCTGGTAGTACCAAACATGGCATGGATTTGTGTCAGCATGAGTCTTTCCCACCTTCTGAATATGCGGAGTAATGGTGATAAGGATGTGAGGGAGCTGGTCACATTGGCCGGAGCTGAATGATGTTTGTGTCTGAACTGGAGTTTCACTGGAGTGGGCATGGTCTGACTCTGGGACTGTGAGGGTCTCAGAGAACAATTTAACTGACCACTTTATCTCTGTCAAAGCAACAAGCCACATACGATGGACATAGTCAACCACTTATACCTACAGGCCCAGCTGAGTTCTTATGGATTTACTCCAACAACAACAGCAATGGACTGGACTAAAACTTCAGGAAAAACTTGCATGTCTCCTCTGTGCTGAGCATTCTGTTAGTTGATTCATTTAGCTGTCTGTCCATCTGTCTGTGAGAAAGCACAAACACTCCTGTGTCAAACCTTCCATCTTCCATCTCTGCAGTTGTAAGGGCCCGATCAGAGTGCATTTGCAAGATGTGAGGCGCACTGCACTTCCTTTTTTGTTGAGGCCTGCGTCGATCACACAGAGCGCTTTTTGAATGTTGTCAGTCAAAGAGCTTTGCCTAGATGATGGTCAGTCCAAGTCTTATTTTAAGATAAATCAGAGACAGTTTGACAATCTGATGTCAATGGTTGGGCCTAACAATGGTTGGTATAACGTTAGAAATCAGTTGAACAGAAAGTTTGTGCAGATTTGTCTTGCAGCTTCCCAAGGGCGACAATCAAACGTTAGCTTAATGTAAAAAACCATGCACAGTGCTCCACCCCAGAAGGCCTACCTTGTTATTCATCTGATTGAAGAATGGGGAAAAAACGCAGATGACAGAAGGCGCTTTTTCCACTCTAAGTTGAAGTTTTTTCAACTTGAGGCTTTGAGGGCACTCCTAAAAAAACACAATGCACGCAGCAACGCAAAAGCAGTGAGCTAAATGCTTTACTCTCATTTAAAAGCTGTCCCAGGCTGCTAAAAAGCCAGCCTGCCAATACACCAGATGTTGTAGTGGTCAATGAAGAGTCCAAAGAAGTGTTTGTTTTAGAGCTAGCCTGCACCTTTGACTCTGTCCTAAAGGAAACCTTTATGACCATGGTCATTAAATGCGAACCACTCCCAAACACCATGTCAGACCTAAGTTATCAATGCGGACTAATTGTTTTTACATTTGCTAGCCTTGGATACTCTCTCAGGGTAATCATAAGAGGGCTTCGATAAAAAAAGCTCAAAAAGAGGGCTAAATGACTTACAAACTACTGTGCTGCCTTTGCTATCATTCATATATGGCAGAGGCGCTGCAGCTTATACTCCTGAGAACTGAGTCCTGTGTTTTCTATTGTGAAGACCTCTGTCACTGGTCCATGATGTTGTGAATGTATTCTATTGCAACTTCAATATTTGTGTCCTTGTACCTGTTCTTTCCACGTGAACATAAATAAATTATCAACATGAGTGTGTGGTTGTCCTTCATCTCCTCCAGGATAAGGACTTCGGGAAGCAGACTCTGTACCAGGCTCACAATAACCCAGCTGCAGAGCTGAGCACCAGCCTGAAGCATTACCAGCAGCACAGCCTGGAAAGGGCTTACAAAGGAGAGGACTTTTTCTGGGCATTAACACCCGTCAAGGATGACTACATCCTCTTCAGCTTTCCCCAGCCAATCCACATTCTCAGGTCAGTTTGAAATGTATTTTCAAAAGCTGACAGAAGTATTATTTAAAGTCAGTAAACTCATTTGGTGTAATTTAGATGTGAAAATGTAGAGAAGGGGTCTGAGATAATTCCGCATTTTTCCCACAGCTGTTTTGAGTTTCTGCAATACATTTTTCTAGATAACAGATGATGACACAAAGTGCCTCAGTCTTTTGTTGTGTGGCTGACGCCTCATTCAGGTGAAAATCAGTAAGAGCATGGAGGTGACAGATGGGCAGCACACCCTTTTTCATTCACATCAATGTTTAAGTCGCAGCTTTGCTTTGTATCAGGTGCAGTTCTGCTGCATTTCTTGACTTTTTGTCTTGGATCTATTCAAGACAGTTTGTTTACAGTGGAAAGTGTCTTTTTGTCCCCATCAGCTAAAGGGACAGGCAGCTGTGACACTATCTTTGTTTGCACCACCCACTCATTCACTCACTCATACCATTAGACAGACCAGGCAACTTCAAAGACCAAACTTGCATCTTCTGCTAAAAGTTGCACCACAAAGCTGGTGATACAGCTGATGTAACTGCTGCATGCATGTTCTGCTGTGGTCCGGGAGGTCTGTATTTGTAACCTAAAAACATATCAAACACAACAAACCAGCCTGCAGATTTTACACCAAAGATCAGTTCAAATTAAGATTATGTGTGATTAAAAAGTTGCAGCTGGTACTGTAAAGTTTTGCCTTGTCTTTAATAAGGATTGACAGCCTAACTGTAGTGAGTGAATGATTTAAGGAAAATATCTAATTGCTTTTTCAGACTAAGATTGCTATTGCAATTTAAATTGTAAAAATTATATTAACAAAGATGATTGTATTAAACATTATCACAGGCCTATCTTGTTTCATCATTAAGAAACATTTTTGCATAGATTAAGATGTTAGTGGTACAGTTGACATTACTCAGTGGTGACAGTGGCATTATATGTATTTAAAACAGCTGTGTAGTTGGCCTATTATGTTAAATATTACACACTGCTGTAAGTCACATCTGACAGTGTTTTGATATCAGACTACACTTCTGTTGCGGAGCTAGCATTAATGTTAGCATCACAGACTGCTACTTTACCAAGCTGCTATAATTGTAAAGGGCGGGTCCATCTGCATTCTCCTCCATGTTTTTCAAATAGAAACTCTCACTCAGCCGTTAGCAAAAATGTGATGTCATGTCATGAAAATGCAGCAAATAGTTGTTATGTCAGTGTGGACCAACACTGCTGCTAGCATAGCTAAAACTACATGTGCTCAACATCAGCCCAGCGGCAACTGATGGCCGGCTGTGGGTTAGATAGGCAGTATCTGTAACAGGGCAACCAAAGACCCACATTTTCTAATATGAGCTCAGATTTATATTTAAAGTGCATAGTGCTGCTTGTTCAGGAAAACACAACTGCACACACCCAGTGAACACACACATAATATAAGCTTTCTTACCACTCTGGTTTAGCGTTAAGTGGAAACAGGATGTGGTGGTGTGTGTATGTAGCTTTTGTAGTGTTTGCCCCACTCCAGTTCATCCTATGCCATCACATTAAGTCCTGTGTTGACTTCCACTAACACAGCTACTTACCCACTTTCTCCAGGATCACTCCTCCTTAGATCAACACACTCAAGTGTTTAAGTCAGATTAAAAATTTCAAAATATAAATCCAGGGTGGCACGGTAGTGCAGTGGTTAGCACTGTCGCCTCACAGCAAGAGGGTTGAGGGTGTTAAGTGGCTAGTGCCCATCTATCTATCTATCTATCTATCTATCTAGTGCAATGTTGTAGCATAATGCACATATTTTTACATATTTCTCTATGCTATAATAGCAATTGTAACGTGTCCCACTTTCCCCCATTTGTGATTCTGATTACAGTTTGATACAGTACTTTAGCCCTGACGCACCCATGCATATTGATCCCAGTGACTGTATGGACAATGTGTCTGCACTTCCTCCGACTGTACAAACATGAAGCCAAAATATCTCAGATATGGCCGCTGCCATCTTGCACTGCTGATGTCAGCTGGAGCCAGAGTCTGTGCATTAGTGATCTGTGTAGTATATAGTTCCCACCCACATACCTGTCTGACCAATCATGAGCAGCGACATTGATTGTGAGCACACTAATTGGCGTGAAAATACATCAGTGTGATAAGAACTACCCAACATGACAAAATATGATCTTCTTGGCCCATGTCCTATCTGCTAACATGGAGAGGGCGTGGTTCATCACCTATTCTGCAGCCAGCCACCAGGAGGAGATCAGCATGTTTTGGCTTCACTTTTGAGAAGCTGTCATGTCGTCCATCTTTATATACAGTCTGTTGATCCTGGCAGCACACTTACTTATTGCACCTGTCTTCTTCACTGTAGGTACCTGTTTCGCAGCGGAAATATTGAGACCAGTGGAGATAAATTCCACAACACCACAGTGGAAGTGAGGCCCAGCAATGTGAGTAACCTGTGTGTGTGTATGTGTGTGTGTGTGTTCATTCTTTGGTTTCATTACTGCCATCGAGCAGGTTTTGGTTTTCTTCTCAAGTGTTGATGCCTTGGGAAAGAGTGGCGAGGCAACAAGAAACACCCACCACAACAAGCTATCTGCTGTCACTCCACTGCCTCCCTCTGGCTGTGTGTGTGTGTGTGTGTGTGTGTGTGTGTGTGTGTGTGTGTGTGTGTGTGTGTGTGTGTGTGTGTGTGTGTGTGTGTGTGTGAATTGACACTTCTGTCACACTTAAGGGGGAAAAGTGGTCATGCCATGGCTGACCTTTGAGTAAAGTTACACGGACATGGGATCGCTGTGTGGAAGATAAGAGGGAAACCTCGAGTTCAGCTCCAGAGGCTTCAGATTGCTTCAGACCAAAGAGTAAACCACTTCTGACATGAAAAGTGACAAGAGAAAAATGGATTAAGTATGGTACATATGAATAAAAATGTATTGAGACAAGTTTAAAAAAAAACAAAAAAAAAAGCTTATTCCTTGTGAGCTCAGTGATTTTTCAGGTGATGTCATACTGAACTTTTTTTTGAATTTGTTTTGTTCTTTTTCATTTAATATAATAATAAATGGTGCTGAGGCCAGCTATTGGCATGGCATTGTGACAAGATGTCCAAACCGCACAATGTGATTGATTAGTGCCTTTATTTGCAGTGCGAAAGCCCGGAAAAATTTACCTGTCCTAAAAACAAAATGTTGTAATACTTAATACTCATGTCCTGTGTAAAAGTACTCATGACAAACAACAACGGTTTGAAAAAAATATATTGATATGTTGAATAATAGGCCTGAGTATTTCTTCCATTCAGCCCATTGCATATACGTTTGTGGCAGGGGTGCAGATCATGTCTGGATCACTTATTCACAAAGCCACACTCATTACTTTTATTTCAGATATCATCAATTGTAGGATTAGACACAAGTGAGTACATTCATGTCCCCCAGGGGATGAACCAGAACTACAAGCCGGTCAGATTATTACCTTTTTTAACTAGAAACCAGACAATTAGATGGCTGTGGAGTTGGCTGTGCGTATTAATGGTAACATATAGGGCTCTGTATTGTTTAAACATTTTCATTCTTGGTGATAATGCGATGTCTGAGGTTTGGAACAGATACACCATCATGATAAAAATCTTACACGTCCACTGTCTCAGAATATCATTTTATGACGTGCCTTATTTATTCAATTCTAATATAGTGTGCATAGAAATGATTAAGCCACAAAGGAATACTTGATCATTTGTTTATCAGTTACTCACCCAGTGCTGTTTAACACCAGTAAAATAATATCAAAACATATGTTTACACACTCTGTCACAACTTATGATGTGTGATGGAAGTCTCATTTGTCCAGTCGTACTCTCAGTACTTCCCAAATCAATATGTTCTCCTCCCAGGTCATCGAACACCGGTGCTTTCTCACACTCCCGGCATGTGATACCTGTATTCTTTCACGTCTCTATGAGACGTCTGTATGTGACACACATCTGTCTCCTGGGTGAAACTTTAACACATGGTTAAAGTTGTTGTTGCTGTTTGTTTAAGGCAACAGAACTACTTGGGTTAGAAAAAACATCATGTTTGTTTAAATGATTGTGTAATGTGGTGTAAATATGTTGCATGAGTCATGACAGTACATCACAGATGGACATAAGTTAAGTAACGTTATGCTTAAACAGCGCTGGCTTTTGGTTTCACACGGGATACGAACAGTGGTCTCTTGGCTGAAAGTCTGTGTTTGTTTGATCCATCCACACCCTAAACAGACTTTCTCGCTCTTAATACTATGTCAGTTGCTCTGAGCATTTAATATTGCCACGGATAGGTTTACACTGGAATAAATTGAAAGCCCGGGGCGTCTCATAGAGGCGCCAAAGGAATCTTTGAATCCTTTGGCGTTGGTATCACACGAGAGGGACATGACAAAGCATTGTTATTTGACAACCTGAGAACTGGACTGTGGGTCCTGTCTACAGCCTCTTTAGATAGCACACCCACATAAGCATTGACACAGCTAGTCCTGGGGTGTGGACTGCAGAAACCTGTGAAACAAGAGCAGCCTTAGTCCTATTAGGGAGAGCCCAGCAGTTTTTCAAGTTAGTAGATTAGTCACCAAAGTTTCTGTTTTTATTTTACACACATACATACATACATACAGTATATATACTGTATACACACAGGAGTGTATCATAAGTGAACTGATTAATAAAGACGTGTGGGCTTAATGATAATAGTAAATGATTGCATATAACCACAGCACTGTAGTGCGTATGACTGGTGTTGATTTCAACGGGACTTTGCAGTCTTATCTGAGCCCAGGTGCACAGGTCTGATAGCCTTGAGGTCAGGGAGAGGCTATAAAGTGCATGCTGACAGAGGTCGTATCTCTTCAGAGCTGCTCAGAGCTGACGACTTTGTGTTGTACTCCGTCATACAGCTGTATGTTTGAGTGGACAAATCGTATGGCAACACTCCTGAACACTGACTAACTGGACTTTCTGAAGACAGTATCCACACCAGTTTTATTGCTTGAAATTAAAGTACAAGTAGTTAGATTTCCAAATCCCTCTGAAAAAGACAACAGGCCCCCTCCATTTTTCACACGAAGCATAATGAAATAACATCAAAGGTTTATGACAGACTTTAGGCTATCTATGAACATCATCTATGAACGTTTATGTTCTAAAATGTATAACTATTGCGATGTATACGCCTAGCATCCACACTACTCCAGCATTTCAGTCACTGACCTGGTTTTATCTTGAAAACTCTGGGGTTGTGTTTCAATCTGGATGGGTGGAAACGGAGACTTTTCAAAACAATGATGCAGACACTCACGTTTGCTTCCCTATTGTGTGTTATCAGTCATTATGAGTCAAGCCTAAACATCAGAACGAGGTCCACCTACCTTGTGTGATTTATCCATCTTGTCTAGGAACTAGTCCGTGAGCCAGGACCCCAAATTTGGCCCACCGGTACCACCTGGTATAATAATAATAATAATAATAATAATAATAATAATGCTCTAAAATAATGCTCATAGTGATTTTTAGCAAGGTATACATCTCTAGGGTTAGAAAAAATGTGATAGCCTTGCATTGGTGGTAGCTTTCTGTGTGCTATCACTTGATTTATAACCCCATAGCAAAACTAAAAAAGAGCTCAATAGAAGCCTGGCCAAATGGAGGTAAAGACATATAAATCCATGTAAACTGACAATGCAAGCTCTGAGAGCTACCAAACTTGTCATGCCTGATGGCAGGATATACAGGAGATACAGACATAAACACATACCTAAAATAGGCAGAAATGTAAAAGATGGGCATCTACTATGTAGAATGCTCTCAATTACTTTGCAATATCTCTGCCTTGGATTGTCATAGCAACACATATGAGGGCTTGTTGGAAAGGTGTGGTTGTACTGAATCCAACCAAAACTGTAAAGATAGCTTGCGTATTTAGTCAGTCCACTAAACATATGAAGTGTCCCAAATGAAAGAAAACAAAACGGTAGTTTTTCACTTCAGTTGATTTGTAGAGATCCCTTATGGTATTATTTAACAATTATTGACCTGTTGTTTATGTTGGAGAAGTCAATAAAAACCCTAAGGCACATGTAATCACATGTATTTTAATAATAATATTGTGAATCCTAATGTAGAGGGTGCTGTACGTCGTACAATCAGAGTCCAATATGGAGCATCCGAGAGGGGTTTTGGGGTTGAAAGCACTGGGGGAGATCTGTCTGAGAGAACAGAGTGATCCAGGGTGACATAGTGAGGGATTGGTGGTTCTGAAAAGGGGTTTAGGTCTGGGATGGTGGGACAGTGGAAGGAAGGAGTCCAAAGATGGTGAGGGTGGAGCGTTGGAAGGTGAGGAGACAATGGAGTTTCAGTGGAGGAGGCCTGGAAGAAGTAGAGGAGACAGCTGGTTAGAGCAGAACAAACTGGTAAGGAGGATTAACTCTAACTACAAGTGTACATGAATATATGAAACTATACTCAAAAGCTTGCAACTGACCAACAGTAGTAGGCTTTAGTCTGTGACCAGGGAGAGGGCGGTGAGTCAGGCTGAGCACTCCATGAGGGAATAAAAGTTGAGGTGACCGGAGGACAAGTTAATCCTGAGGCAGAGACAGAGACAAGGTAAAGCAGGGCACACCAAACAAGCAAAGCAGGCAAACACTATTATTGTTAATGCACTATTTACTTCTTTTACATTACCTAATAATCACAACAGTCATCCTCGTCTTCCACATCTTCATCTGAACTTTTCACACTATCATTGATAGATGCCTGGTTCTCACATGTCTGTACATCTAAGGCCATTAGCAACACACACACACACATCTTGGAAGTGTGCATTTTGTGTACAGTTACAGGCCAGTAGATCCAGGATAAGAAAACATGCACAGCGAGCCAACTATCAAGCTTGTGTATGGAGAAGGTGTTTGGAGAACCATCCTCAAGTTCCAAGCCCTGTTGGCAGTGGATGGAGAAAGAAGAGGACACTGAACACTTTGTGGTAGATTGGATGGAAGGCCAGCCAGCACCGGAGGCCATCCTGGATTCAGTTCAACCACACCTTTCCAACAAGCCCTCATATGTGTTGCTATGACAATCCATGGCAGAAATATTGCAAAGTAATTGAGAGCATTCTACATAGATGCCCATCTTTTACATTTCCGCCTATTTTAGGTATGTGTTTATAAGTCTGTATCTCCTATTTGCGTTGAGATATTTGCATTCTGAATGCTTCTGTTATGTGGAGGGATATCCTGCCATCAGGCATGACAAGTTTGGTAGCTCTCAGAGCCTGCATTGTCAATTTACATGGATTTATGACTTAACCTCCATTCGGCCAGGCTTTTTTGAGCTCTTCTTTAGTTCAAGTGATAGCACACAGAAAGCTGCCACCGGTGCAAGGCTATCACATTTTTTCTAACCCTAGAGATGTATACCTTGCTAAAAATCACTATGAGAATTATTCCCCCCAGGTGGTACCGACCAACCCCACTGGCTCATGGACTATACTCCTTTCCCATCTTCATCAGGCAAGCATGAAGCCTGAAGCATCACCTCAGTTGTCATTTAATTAAATATTTATGGAAGCATAGTCTATAGGGCGGACTGTTTTTTCATCTCTTGCATGATCGCTTGTCCAGCACCTGCTTTTTATCATCTGAATGTGCATACTTTTGCAAACTTTTTTGTACTCCTTTCCCATCGCCATGGCATCCTCCAGCAATGGATGACTCTCCTGGTAGAGCTCTCATATCATGTCATCGTATTTGCTTTGCAATGACTCCAAATCTGTGTCTCACCGCCTTTACTGCCTTAACAGTTTCACCACTTTGTCTTTCAAAGCAAAGAAATCACTGATCTTTATTGCCATCTTCATATTTTATTTGTTGTTTGTTTTCAGCAATCAGCCATTGAGTAGAAAATCTGCTGCTTATACATTTACATGTGCATACCCAGTGTACATGAATGGTCATGCAGTGAAATACATTTTCAGGTGTTTTAGTATTAGACAGAAATTATTTTTGAAACCATTCATGTACGAAAATCTTTTTTTTTTCTTTTTTTTAATGCTGTTTTATAATGAAAACATACTAGTGTGGATTTGGCCTGAGTTTTCTTGACATGGCAGCATCAGTCACATTCAACACTAATGATGATGCACAATTATGTCTTAACTGTTAATTTTGGAACTGACAGCTACAACCTGCGTTCTAAATCTCCATGATTATTTTTGTTATTGGTGTTACTCTTGGATTACTGCAGTAATCCTACAGTTACTTTAGGATTAAACTGTTTGATGACAGAGTTGGACTTTGCTCATTAAGTTACAACACCCCACAGCTGTCTGTATTGAAAAGTGATGGATATGTATGTGTAAATGGGCGACTGTTTGCTCAAGAGCTCTATTAAACCCTCTGTACACTACCTGCTCAGCAAACAGCTGGCAGACACAGTTATAAACTAGCTGGGGAGAATAGTGGTGCATTTAGAGGCTAAAGATGCAGATATTTTTCTCAGGAGTTGGTGGAGACCAAAAACAGCGCTAAAAAGAGTGAATATTGGACTTACATTCATCAAGTTGACACAAATATGACTCCAAATGAATGATAATGTTCTCCTCCTGCTAGATGTGTATGTAGGGGACTGTGTGCTTACACATTGTCAAGTTAGTGCAGCTTAAATGAAAACATTATGTAGCCCATCATACAAACTGGCATATCTATCCCTCTGTACAGCCCCATATCTGGTGAACAGGAGTGTCTTGGCCCAGGGTACTACAAAATTTCATCTAGTATATTTTTTGCATTTTTAATAACTGTTCCATCTACTGCTCTGCCAGTAGCATTATCCTTAATAACAAATGTATATAGCCAATAATGGGCATGTCATAAGCTTTTTCTGGTTTTATCACACATTTCTTATTTTCAGCCCAGCAAATTTTCACAGTTTTAGTTCATATGGATCATACTCTGTGTCATTTCTTGACGACCTATTTGTGTGAATGATTGCATCTCATTTCCTTTGAGAGCTTGCTGAAGTTTGGTTTGTGAGAAGTGAAGGCAATATGCATGCACTGGTTGAGATGGCAGTCTGTGAGGCTGTTGTGCTTCTTGTCCTTAGTTAGATTCATCATTGGAGACCCTGGCTCTCATATGCAGGTTGATTCAAACATAGTCAAAATGTATATTGAGAGTCTTTTACAGTTCGGATACTGATGGACATAGTGTGCACAATACGCAGAGTCTCTCTCCTCCTTGAACTTGGCTCTCAGGACATTTTTGGTCTGCATCTGAACCATATCAAGATCGAATGTGCCCTTGTCAATTGCAGGCAGCACAGCACCCAGTAACAGTGGCAGCAAACAGGTAGCACACAAACAGCAGCATTTGCACAGGGATTTTGAAGTTGTCTACCGGAGTTTTACCGTCAATGCTATCGACACTGTCAATGCTGAAGGCGCAGTCTTATTTTTATGTTGGGATTATAATGCAGTGTGGGAAAGTGTAGGTTTTCCTCTCTATATGAGCCAGGAAAAGGTCGAGGTTTACCTAAAGATCGTTCACCTTTTGAAACAGCTCTCGCACGTTGGCATCCCCCACCTTGGAGCTGCAGGTTGAGTTTGTTTGCATGAACTCTGATAGCTCCTCTGCTTTGTCAGATTTCTGACTAAGAAGAAATTCCATGATTTCTTACAGTTGTGTATAGAATCACAGTAAAACTCTTCCAACTCAGCCACCGTCCATCATTATGCTGCAGTAGATCAGAGTACTGGGCCTCCTGCTCCTGTAGCAACATGTAGGCTTGATGTTGAGCAAATGTGATTTAAATTTTAATGACTGTGTCCATCATTGCTTCAACAAACAGTTTGGCACAACTGCAAGTTGATTGTTGGGTGTTCTGCTGTGAGACATGATGCCAAACCCCTCTTGCCCTATGGTAGATGGCCCATCATGAGTTACAAGGTGACTGATTTTACCAAACTCCAGAAAATTTTTTTCAAATCTTTCACAGTAGCATATGTCATCTCACCCGTTGGTCTTGAGTGGTAAAAGGCACAACTCTTCTTTGAAAATTTCCTTCCATCTCACAAATACTGACAGTTGCACAGTATCAGTTGCATCTGTTGACTCGTCGACAGTTATGTAATCCACTGATTTCAGTTCAGAACGTAACGTTGAAAAGCTCTCCTTGTACAAATTTCCCAGCCTTCATGCTACTGTCAAATCCAATAGTTGAACTTGTCTCACACAGTTATCATTGTCATTATCATTATCATATTTTTGTTGCTGTCTCCCACAAGCAACTCCTCTACTATTCCCAATGTGCACACTTTCACAAGCTCAGCATCCACGAATGGCTTGCCCCTTTTGACCAGTTCCCAAGTTACATGAAGCAAAGCAGCAATGGCTTTTCAGCAGAAGTTATTGTAGCTGTGGGGATTGTTGATGTTGCAGAGCAAGACAACCTTAAAGTCATGATCTTCTCTTTTCTTGCAGTGCTATCAGTTAGCTGCACTGGAGCTAACATTATGTTATGACTTCTAATGGCACCTGATGTTAGCAACCTTGCACACAGCAACTGTCATTTGGCAAATGACAGACGGTGGTTTAAGGGTGGCATGAGGAGGCAAAGTAAAGGAAAATTCGTCAGTCCATATTTGCATACAATTGCCTTTTGTCAACCTCACACTGTTTGCTGTCCTCGCTCATCTTAGCAGCAGCAGCATTGTGCAGTCAGGTCAGGTGTGCAGGGAGGTTTATAGGATTTGAGGACATTCGGGGCTTAGCCCAGATCAATCCCTGACACTTTTTTTGATAAACAAGCTCAATTTTGGTGCATTTTGTACACTCAGGCAGCTTATTTACAATCAAAGTTTGAATTTTAATTTATTTTTCATTGTGAATTAGAAAATGGTTGGGGTATCACTGTCTTACATCTTGTGTTATCACGTTAGAAATAAGGTGGTATAGCACACTCTCTTGAATGGAATATTGCACTCTTTGAAACTTTTAATATGTGAATATATGTGATGGAGTGACAGCTCTTGGAGTGTCCTTTTGTCAGTGTCCTTAGAGCTGGGGTTTACAATACTCTTTTTTTTCCCAGGTTTGCTTCTCATGTTGTGAAAGTTCAAAATTGGGAGCAGGAACCACATCAGAGCTGGTTCTATGTTGGTGGAAAAAGGGTATCAGTTGAATACAGTTCATTCAAGTAGGGCTGCAACGATTTGTCGACTAATCGATGACTAATTGACTAATAAAATAATCGGTGACTATTTTACTAGTCGACTAATCGGTTTGAGTCATTTTTCATAGAAAAGCACTATAAAAGTTCCCCAAAATACTCTTACTGCAGCTTCTTACGTTCAAATATTGGCAGCTTTACACACTCTTCCGTGACAGTGAACTAAAACCCTTTGGCGTGAGTATGAAACAATTAGACATTAGACATTAGATGACATCATTTAGAGGTTTTGGAGAGACAGACCAACATTTTTCAACATTTTAACACATTTTTCGATAAAATGATTAGTCGACTAATCGAAGAAATAATCGACAGATTAGTCGACAATGAAAATAATCGTTAGTGGCAGCCCTACATTCAAGTAGGCAAACTCAGGCAAAGCTGCACCGAAGCAATGAACACTGGAGAATACTCTCTTAAAGGGACAGAGAAATCCCTTTGAGACAGCGACAAGGCCAAAAAGATTATAGAGAGGGTTTTTTATTTTATATTTTGTCACTTATAAAAAATAATAATAACAATAGAAAACATTAAAAGAACAGCTTGGACTGCAAACTATTGAACTGTTAATCATAGGCTATAGATTGGATTGTGTGTGTGTGCGTGTGTGTGTGTGTGTGTGTGTGTGGTAGGGTGGGAGGTGCTTTGGATCAGGAGCACTAAGGAGTGGCTGGGCCTGTCTTATCCCCCTACCAGCTTTAGTTAGTCAAGTTCGCAATTTGAGTTTGTTCATCACTGAGTTTGCCCATAACTTGTGTCATTTGCATTGCTCCATAGCTTCTGTCAGTTGATTTAACAGTCAAAAACAGTATAGAACAATACCCAGACTGTTTTACTTGTCATCAGACTGATTGATATCAGTTAGTATCAGGAAGACATTACTGGTTGCTTACAGTATACTGAGTGAGGCTCTCCAGAGAAAAATGAAGTCACAGTGTTGGCATGTGATTAAGATCTCAGATCTCTTTCTGTTCTGTCATCGGATACATTTGCATGTTAAACCTGCGTGATACATGTTTTGTTTTCTTCCTGCAGGCGTCGGCCCGAGAGAGAATAGTGGCTGGCTCGTCTTCTTCCTACAAAGTATCGGATCAGGACTTCATCATTATCGGTAACTACATCAAAAACATTCATAACTGATGACAATACAAATAAATAAGACATCTACACTGCGTTCCAAATTATTATGCAAATTATATTTTTCTCTGATTTTAATAAAAATAGTTGATGCAAATGACAGTCAGCATAATTTTCAAGTCATCAGCTGTTAAAGTTTAATTCAAATGTTATTGAACAAACCTCCCAATGAAAACAGTATTTTTTTAAAAAATAAAAAACTTAAAATGCACTGTTCCAAATTATTATGCACAACAGAGTTTCAAGACATTTTCTAGGTTGTAAAGAACTGAAAATAGTCATTTGTTGAATATGCAGCATTAGGAGGTCATATTTACTGAAATCAAAAGCTATTTCAATCAAAAACATCTTAACAGGTCAAGTTACATTTTAACACAGGACCCCTTATTTGATAGCAGCTTCACAATTCTTGCATCCATTGAACTTGTGAGTTTTTGGAGAGTTTCTGCTTGAATTTCTTTGCAGGATGTCAGAATAGCCTCCCAGAGCTGCTGTTTGGATGTGAACTGCCTCCCACCCTCAAAGATCTTGTGCTTGAGGATGCTCCAAAGGTTCTCAATAGGGTTGAGGTCAGGGGAGGATGGGGGCCACACCATGAGTTTCTCTCCTTTTATGCCCATAGCAGCCAATGATGCAGAGGTATTCCTTGCAGCATGAGATGGTGCATTGTCGTGCATGAAGATGATTTTGTTTCGGAAAGCACGGTTCTTCTTTTTGTACCATGGAAGAAAGTGGTCAGTCAGAAACTCCACATATTTTGCAGAGGTCAGCTCTCTCCCCATGATTCCGGCCCAAAACATGACTCCGCCACCTCCTTGCTGACGCCGCAGCCTTGTTGGGACATGGTGGCCATCCACCAACCATCCACTACTCCATCCATCTGGACCATCCAGGGTTGCACGGCACTCATCAGTGAACAAGACTGTTTGAAAATTAGTCTTCATGTATTTCTGGGCCCACTGCAGCCGTTTCTGCTTGTGAGCATTGGTTAGGGCTGGCCGAATAGAAGGTTTATGCATAACTGCAAGCCTCTGGAGGATCCTACACCTTGATGTTCGCGGGACTCCAGAGGCACCAGCAGCTTCAAATACCTGTTTGCTGCTTTGTAATGGCATTTTAGCAGCTGCTCTCTTAATCCGATGTATTTGTCTGGCAGAAACCTTCCTCATTGTACCTTTATCTGCACGAACCCGTGTGTGCTCTGAATCAGCCACAAATCTCTTAACAGTACGATGATCACGTTTAAGTTTTCGTGAAATATCTAAGGTTTTCATACCTCGTCCAAGGCATTCAACTATTTCACGCTTTTCAGCAGCAGAGAGATCCTTTTTCTTTCCCATATTGCTTGAAAATGGTGGTCTGCTTAATAATGTGGAACATCCTTCTTCAGTAGTTTTTCCTTTAATTGGGCTCACCTGGCCAACTAATTATCACAGGTGTCTGAGATTGATTTCAGTGATCCAAAGAGCCCTGAGACACAATACCATCCATGAGTTTAATTGAAAAACAAAAAAATTAATCTTTATGACACTTAAATACAATTTGCATAATAATTTGGAACGTGGTGTATATGTGTACACATGTCATCAACACAGTGAAGCACCAGTTCAGCTGATAGGATGAAATTTTAATGACTGAATGATCTAATTAGATGCGGGTGAGGCTTGTTTGATCACATTACACACAGATACAAAGCAAGTGTCCATTATTACACAACCCAGCTGTTAAAGGAAACAGATAAAGCCTGCACAACCAACACACATCAGCAGGGTTCCTCTAAAAAGTTTCTGAACTTCCTGTCTTTGTGAAACTCAAACTGCCAACACCCTAAACGGCTGCCAATGTTGCCTACAGGAAGATCCACAGCAGCCCATTCATTCTTTTAATAATTGAAAATACACTTGATACAAAGTGAAAATCTGATAATGAAAATAACATTCTGTAGAGTGATGCAGGAATAAGTCCTACAATGAGGACATGAGTTAGCATTTTAGCACTGTGGTTTCCCTTGTCACATTGAAAACTGAAATAACTGATGCCCACAAAGCAGGACAAGACTATAAGAAGATAACAAAGTGTTTTCAGATAGCTGTTTCCTCAGTTGGTGATGGAATTAAGAGATGGCAGTTAACAGGAACTGTAGAGGTCAAGTTGAGGTCTGGAAAACCAAGATACCTTCAGAGAGAGGTGCTTGTAGGATTGATAGAAAGGCTAAGCAAAGCCCTGTTTGAATGCAAAAGACCTGCAGAAAGATTTATCAGACTCTGGAGTGGTGGTGCACTGTTCAACTGTGCAGCGACACCTGTACAAATTCAGTGGTGGAAAAAAGTTTTCGGACACCCTTAAAATTTTACACAATCTCAAATATTATCATGAAATATTTGTGGAAAAATCTTTTTTGTGTTTCAAAAGGTGTGGCTGCATTAGACAGATACAAACAAATAGAAATTATATTTTTTTGTTTATTGTTTACAAGAAAAACTAACAAAACTAAATTCTTGACAGTTTCAATATGTCAGTTCTCAACATTGTCGGTATCAAAGTCAACAAATAACAGAGAATGTGTTCAAAACTGAACAAAAAATAAATAAACCATCACATCATCAAATTAATATTTAGTAGTCCTGCCATTGGCACATAGTAGAGCTCTAATCCTGGCTGGCATGTTCCCCACGAGCCTTTCACACTGTTGAGGGGTAATCTTGTCCCATTCTTCTTGAATTACTGCTTTTAATTCTTCTAAATTCTTTGGTTTATGCTTTGAAACAGACCTTTGATAATCCACCACAGATTTTCAATGGGGCTCATGTCCGGGGATTGAGCTGGCCACTCTAAGACCTGGATACTGTGCTCCTGCAGCCAAGTTCTACTGGCCTTGGATGTGTGGCAAGGGGCATTATCTTGTTGAAACATCCAGTTTTTACCTCGACGGAACAGTGCACGCGCAGAAGGGAGCATGTGGGTTTAGAGAATGGTACCATACTTGGTAGAGTTCAATGTGCCATCACAGACAGTGAGATGACCAACACCAGCAGCACTCATGCATCCCCAAACCATGATACTGCCTCCACCATGCTTGACAGTAGGTACTGTACATGCTGGAGATAATGCTTCGCCTGGCCTTCTGCGTACCCTCACATTAGCAGGAGGAAGATAAAGGTGGAAACTGGACTCATCTGACCACAAATTCTTCTTCCAATTCCTGGCTGTCCAGTTCTTGTGTGCCTGGGCCCAACGACGCCGGGCTAACCTCTGTCTCTCATTGATCAGGGGCTTCTTGATAGCCTTGTAGGACCTTAAGCCATGACATAAAAGTCGGCCACGTACAGTGCGGGTGGAACACTGGACACCAGTTTGGTTTGACCACTGCTGCTGCAGCTTCTGTGATGTCATTCGGCAGTTTTGCCTGCACATGCGGATCAGGATGCGGTCATTTCTTGCTGGAGAAACCCTTGGACGCCCAGATCTTGGTTTGTCTTCCAAGCTGTTGGTTCGTCTGTATTTCTGCAGAGTGTATCCAACTGCTGAAGGACTGCATCTGCACTTCCTGGCTATCTGGCGGCAGCTGTACCCTTCCTGGCTGAGAATCTTTATCTTCAGGCGTGTTTCCTGTGTTAGGTTCCTTGTTTTAGCCATTTTTGTGTCTGAAGAACTTTCAAATGTGCTGGCTTTATGTAGACACGAAGCTTGGCAATAAAAATTGTGTCTTTTAATAAAAAGAACGACCTTCATCACTGGTACCAAAATGACCCAATACTCAAAATTTCTTATGTATTTTTAAGGAACCAATCAATTTTAAGTTTTTAATGGCTTTTTTAGGATTTATTTAGTATTTTGGCTGTGACTGTGCTGAAAGAAATTGCACTTGAAGACCTAAGAGTGATTCTTAATGCAATATTTCACAAATGCATGGGGTGTCTGAAAACTTTTTTCCACCACTGTATGACCTTCATGGAAGAGTCATCAGAAGAAAACCTTCCCTGTGTCCTCACCACAAAATTCAGCATCAGAAGTTTGCAAAGGAACATCTAAACAAGCCTGATGCTTTTTGGAAACAAGTCCTGTGGACTGATAAAAATAAAATAGAACTTTCTGAATGCAATGAGTAAAGGTACACTGTATGTTTGGAGAAAAAGGAGTGCAGAATTTCATGAATAGAACACCTGTCCAACTGTTAAACACGGGGGTGGATCGATCGTGCTTTGGGCTTGTGTTACTGCCAGTGGCACCGGGAACATGTCAAAGGTAGGAATAATGGATTCAGTTAAATTCCAACAAATTCTGGAAGCAAACATTACATCATCTTTAAAAAGTTGAAGATGAAGAGAGGATGGCTTCTACAACAGGACAATGATCCGAAACACACCTCGAAATCCACAATGGACTACCTCAAGAGGTGCAAGCTGAAGGTTTTGCCATGGCCCTCACAGTCCCCCGACCTAAACATCATTAAAAATCTGTAGATAGACCTCGCAAGAGCAGTGCATGCAAGACGGCCCAAGAATCTATTTGCACCTTTTGCAGGAAGAATGGGTAAAAAGTCTCCCAAACAAGATCTGAAGACTCTAAGCTGGTTACAAAAAGTGTTTAGAAGCTGTGATACTTGTCAAAGGGGGCGCTACTAAGCACTGACCATGCAGGGTGCCCAAACCTTTGCTTCAGGCCCTTTCCTTTTTTTGTTATTTTAAAAACTGTAAAAGATTGAAATTAAAAAATATTGCTTTAAATATTGAAGACATGTGTTCATGTGATCATTTCATCTTCTACTTACAGTAAACAAAATTTGACCTGGGGTGCCCACACTTTTGCATGCCACTGTGCATGAGGAGTTTGTGTTGTGTCTGTATCTGTATATGTCTGTGTCTGTGTGTGTTTATGAAAGACTTTAACGTTTTAAAAGGAGATACAGTGTTAGCTGGACTGTTTGTGCTTTCAGCCGTATACCTGCACATAGAACATGACAAATGTGCATGTTTGTGTTTCAGGTGCGTTTGAGAATGGAATAGCTGAGGGGGAGATTGAAGAGATGCTGCAGCCAATCTCAGCACTACGCCTGGTGGTTCACTCTGACGCCGACGTCTGGGCTCTGCTGAGTGAGGTCTGACCTGACAGTTTGTGTTTGTTCATGTGTGTATTCGCCTCTGTTTGAGAGTGTGTGTGAGTGTGTACTTACATGCACTGCTTAATTAAACAGCAGCACTGTGGAGGATGTTTACATATTCAAACCTAGACACACTTGCAGTCAATACGAAATTATAATGTGTTTAAACAGATGTCTGCATATGAATGCAGAATCTGGACAAGATTTTGGTATCTGAAGCATTCTAGAGAGTCATGTAGAGAGGCCGATCGCCTTGGCCGAAATGCAATCTTGGAGCCCATCTGCTATTATCTGACAATGATTTACGTTTTTAATTTATTTATCTGCATTCATATGCAGATATCTGTTTACAGATATAAGCTGAAATGACTGACAGAGGGAAGAACTATTGGCCTAGAAATCAGCTTACTACCGTCTCCCCCAGAGGCTTATCCTCGTGAGAGTGATAGCCAGTGGGTTCCAATACTGATGAAACTACAGATCAAATAAAGAAAGCACATACTGACAGCAAGACACATGCATGTAAAGTTTTTGGGAAGCATAAGGCGAGTGTTTTCTTAAATTTGTTCTAAAGAAAAGTCCTATGAAAACTCTGTTAAATTCACAACGTATCTAAAATGGCAGAATTTTTCGCATCTATGTTCTTATCATGATGAATCCCAGTGTCCTCATTAGTTGGCACCATGTGACAGTTGATCCTAATTAGCATAGGTAAACACTCCACAAATCAACATGAAACAGCATGAGACTGCAGGGTCAAGCATGCCCAATAGAAAATAAGAGGGAGCACCAGACATAAAAAAAACCCCTTCTGTTAAGAAGTGGAGTTGCTCCTGCAGAGAGTGAATGCCAAACGAGCTGTCATGTTTAGTAGTGACAGGAGTGAATGTAAAATCAAACAAATGCAAGGGATGCAAAAAAAATAGGTGTAATTCAATCACCCGACCTGCAAACCACAAGCTGTATGCATTACAGTAGCACTGTCAGGACAGAGAACAGAGACAAACACCACAGTGCTGTTCAAGCTGTGCATGAGTGCTCTTGAGTGTGTGTAGATTCTGTTTTACCTAAGAACAAATCCCAAATAAGAAAACATTGATGTATGTCAGAATCTTCTTGAAAACTGCTTAGGTGGGAAATGTCTTGTCAAGAACAGTGTGTGAATGAGGCCCATTGTATGTACTGTATGCAGTTAGCATTAAACTTGTAATGACACAGAGCTTTTAGTTCTAAAAGTTTATTTTGATCTCCATAACACCTTTAATGTTTATGGACTGCATCTTGCGCAGTTGTGACATTATCACAAAAATCTGTCCACAGAAAGACACGCAGACATATTACACCTGCCAAAGTACTCAAAACCATTATGTGGTAGATCCCACTACTACCACATTTTGTCATGATGACTCACACACACCGACGCAAGTGGGAAAAAAAATCCAACCATCTAATTAAAGAAATCTAACCAGTGACTTGCATTAAAACTATGTCACATGAGTACTCACACATGCATGTGTGTTAGTCTCTACTGACCTTGCCACATTCCATTCAAATGCTGACAGGGAGTATAGTTCCTCTTACCAAATCAAAACACAAATTTCCCGACCTACCTGATTAGACCTGTTCCCAAGGCATGAACACACCTGGCTTGATTGAAACCTCCCTCACTTTCCTGTCACTACTGTGACATGTAAGACTGGGACAACTTTACTTCATTGTTCTCATTGGCTGCACTCCCTTTGGCTGGGCCGAATGGTGCATAGAGGACCACAAATGACAATGCATTTTTTGACAGCCCTGGGAAAAATATTTTTAGGCTGATGTTACTGTATTTAAGAGGCTGTGGCTTCTAGGCCAGTGTGAAGGTAGTGGTATCTTGTGAAACTTGACAACCTAAGGCATCCATTGGTGCCAGCCACATCATGCTAGCCTGTCAGAAAGGGGGAAAAAATAACCCTCCAAATTTAGGAAAATGGGTTGTATGGGTACCAATGAGTCTCCCTTAAACTTAAGAAGGCTTGTTCCCATTAAATGTTTTCTTCTTTACAATCAATGTCCTTCAAATTAAAACTGTATTCTTGTCTTTTAAAGCAAAAGGACAATCAGCATATTTGAAGAACAATTAATGACCTAACATGTATAGATACATTACACATCAAAACAGGATTGTTGGGGAACTCAACTGTACCAGAATTAATCTGATAATTGGTCATATTAACTGTAAAATAGGAAACCAAAGTATGTGATTCCTTAACTTCCAAATTTCAACTTGCCTATATATTTCAACAGCATAATAGAATTCCTGAAATTTTGTTACAGCTTTTGGTTTCGGTGTGCCACTCCTTTGAAAAGTTTCTGGGGATGCCACTGTTATTTCAATAGACAAGGTTTCAATTCCAGTCAGATATTTTTCAGTGAAAAGGGAAAAAAAAGTCATCAGCCTTCTCATTGCAATTTGAAAGAAGTGTCATCGTCTTTGGAAGTGGACAAAGAAAATTAACAGTAGCAAAATTTAAAATGAATGTATGGTTGAAAGTTGAACTAAGCTATGCACTGGCTGGCGTAGGTTTTTATCTTCATTGTCACACTGTGTGTGTGTGTGTGTGTGTGTGTGTGTGTGTGTGTGTGTGTGTGGTTTTACAGCAGCTAAGCTTTGCTTAAGACTCACTCTTGTTCCTGTCCGTCAGATACTCATTAAAGTTTGAAGACCGCAGACGCAGAGGAAACCACACTGCCATCAAGTCCAGTGCGTCACCTGAGCAAACTGCTCCACCTGCTGGATAAAGACTTTTACTACAGGAGCTTTTATTTATAAGGATTACATGAAGTGCCTTAACCAACTGTGACTGTGGCTCATGAGGAACCAGGACCCACATTTGTGTTTAAGGTCACACAGTTTGAATTAAAACTGCAATATTAAACATGCTGTGTTATGGAATATGAAGGGAATCCAGCTCTCCTGTGAGCTGACTGAATTGGCCACATTGCTGGCTCAGAGTAGCTGTTTAAAGACACTCCACTTATCAAAGAGTTCACTGCTAAAACAGCAGAGTTCCTCCATGAGTAATTTATTATGCTATTACATTATATTTTGTTGTAACAAATAAAGAAAAAAATACACTACCAGCTTGTTTTTGGATTGTTTATCCTGCATTTACATGGTAAAAAAAAAAAAAAAAAAAAAAGATTTCCGCACACTTGAATCTATTCAAAACCGCTAAACACATCCCACAAAGTGTAACAGTGGTCTTATGTGTTATTGTGCCATGCAGAGATGTTTCACTGTTGTGACACTAAATAGGGGAAGTTGTATCAGTTCTGACAACCACCAAATAGACTGGTTTTCAGGTATGCTTTTATTAGCCAGACACTGGCACATATAAACATGAGTCTGATGCAGTTGTTTCAATTTATATCAAAGGATAAGGTTTGCAACATTTTATTTATTGTCAAGAAGTCCTATGGTAAGACTAAAAGAAACAAAGTATTGCATGTTTATCCAAAGCCTGATATATCTTCTTCCTCTGTCTCACACTCATACACACACACCAGTGTATTTTGATTAAATTTACATCTTCAAAAGGAACCAATGGGCACGGTAGGGAAGTCAAAATGTACTGACAGTGACTAACACTTTTTTTTTTTTTTTTTTAACCTTTATGTAGAATTAAAGAATTAGAATTATTCATTTAAAATTGTATCCTTGCGGGGCGTTGGTGGCTTAGTGGTGGAGCAGGCGCCCCATGTACAAGGCTGTTGCCGCAGCGGCCCGGGTTCGGCTCCAGCCTGTGGCCCTTTGCTGCATGTCTCTCCCTCCCTCTCTCTCTCCCCTTTTCACACTTCACTATCCTATCAATTAAAGGCAAAAAATGCCCATAAAAAATATCTTAAAAAAAAAAAATTTGTATCCTTGCCAGAGTGGAAAAGTCTCAAACAACATCCAGTGCGATCAATAGGTCATATCATTACCAACATACACTGCTTAAAAAATTAAGGGAACTCTTGATGGTCATAGTCTAACACCAAGTCAGTTCAACTTCAGGGATGTCAATCTGTCCATTTAGGAAGCACAAGTGATTGTGAATCAGTTTCACCTGCTTTGGTGCAAATGGAAGTGACAACAGGAGCAATCGAGGCAAAAGCAAGACAACCCCCAGAAAGGGAATGGTTTTACATGTGGTGGCCACAGACAGTTGCTCTCTCCTTATCCTTCCTGACTGACTCTTCTCTAGTTTTGTGTTCTGCTAGTGTCCTTGTCACTACTGGCAGCATGAGGCGGTACCTGTAGTCCAATCAGGTTGCACAGGTAGTCCAGCTCCTCCAGGATGGCACATCCATACATGCAGTCGCAAGAAGGTTTGCTGTGTCTCCCAGCACAGTCTCAAGAGCATGGAGGTTGTTACACCAGGAGATCTGGACAGAGCCATAGAAGGGCATCAACCCAGCAGCAGGACCGGTATCTGTTCCTTTGTGCAAGGAGGAACAAGAGGAACACTGCCAGAGCTCTACAAAATGACCTCCTCCAGACTGGTGTGCATGTTTCTGACCAAGCTGTCAGAAACAGACTCCAAGAGGGTGGCATAAACACCCTCTAGTGGTGTGTTGCATTATCCAGCATGACCGCTTTGGTGGTGGGTCAGTGATGGTCTGTGGAGGCATATCCTTGGGGGGGGCAAACAGACCTCTGTGTCAAAGCCAACAGTACCCTTGACTGCTGTTAGGTACCGGGATGAAATCCTCAGAGCGACTGTCAGACCTTACACTGGTGCAGTGGGCCCTGGGTTCCTCCTGGTGCAGGACAATGTCCGGCCTCATGTGGCCGGAGAGTGTAGGCAGTTCCTGGATGATGAAGACACTGATGCCATTGACTGGTTCTGTCATTCCCCTGACCTGAGTCCAGTTGAGCCCCTTTGGGACATTATGTATCGGTGCATCTGACACTGCCAAGTACTGCCACAGACTGTCCAGGAGCTCACTCATCCCAGGTCTGGGAGGAGATCCCCCAGGACAGCATCCATCGACTCATCAGGAGCATGCTGGTGCCATACACACTGCTGAGTCACATCATGAGTTGCCATGATAAAAGTCACACAAGTTGGATCGGCCTGTGATTTAAATTTTTTCCTTGGATTTTCAGTGTGATTTTGAATCCAGCCCTCAGTGGGTTGATGATTTTGGTTTCCATTGACTGTTGTTCCGTGATTTTGTTCTCAACAAATTATACAATATACATCAGTAAAGATTTTCAACTTGAATAATTTGTTCATCAAGATCTGATGTGTCGTTGAAGTGCTCCCTACATTTTTTTGAGCAGAGTACTTTACATCAGTGTGGGAGTGTCAAAAACTCTGTCCCCAGGATTATTTTTATGTGATTCTATATTTCTTACTCTCAATACTGTTTCTGACCAAATTTTGTCTGTTTCAGAAGTGCAGTCACAAACAAAAAAAAAAAAAACAGACATATCGTAATGACAAGATCTTTGATTGTTGTATCAGGATTTCATACCAGTGTTATCATTGTTTCACGATAAGAGGGAAATAAAAGCAGTTTAATGTGATAGGGCCATTCATGCCCAGTATTCTGCTTAGGTTGATGATGACTGATAACTTTTCTCATGATGACAAAATAGTAACTTAAAATTACCAGATACTAACTCAAGAATATGGGATAGTAACTCACAATTACAACAGTAATTCAAATACAAGCTAGTAACTCATAATTACGAGATAGTAACTTATTAACACGAGGTAGTTAGTCATAAATACGATGAAGTAACTCTTAATTTCGAGGCAGACAGTTATAAATACGATATCGTAACTCCTAAATTACGCGATAGTAACTCATGAATAAGAGGTAGCAACTGACAATTACAAGTTAGCAACTCAAATACAAGAAAGTAACTCATAATTATGAGGTAGTAACTCATAAATACAAGATAGTAACATATTTACGAGGTAGCAACTAAAATGTGAGATAATAAGGTATAAGATACTCCAACATTACGAGATAGTAACTCTTAATTACAAGGTGTCTAAATTTTAGTTTTCTTTTGTGAAAGCAAGATGTTTCTGCAGTCTGTAGCATTGTATCAAAAAGTGTCAGGTACACTGATATCAGATTCACAATACGTATTGTTAATTCTTTAATCAGACAGTTCTTAATTTAAACATAACTAATTATGGACGATTATTTACGCAAAGTTCTTGTGTGCTTGTTTGTGTTTAGACATTTAACATTCGAGAAACTGTGGCTTCTTTTTTTAATGAAAAAAGGGGTGGTTGCAGAAAACATGTTCATGCTTCCCAGTGTAAGATACAGAGGAGATTTTGTTTTGATATTTTTGCCAAAGGCTGGGTATCAATCAGAAAATTTCAAACAATATCCTAACTGACTAATAGGCTGCAAAATGAGAGGCTTTCAAATTCTTCACTTTGGGGCTTCAACTTGAAGGGCCTAGCTACCAAACACTGGGGTACAATGAGAAATAAAGACAAAGACACCACAGAAAAAACAGTGATCCAAACAATATTATTTACTTGGAGCAGGATAGGGCTGGGCAATATATTGACATTATATTGATACTGTGATATGAGACTAAATATCTCAATATCTTACATTTTGCATATAATAGGTGTCCTGGTTTTAAAGGCTACGTTACAGTGTTTTCAGACTGTTCTGGTAAGACGTTCTGCTGCTCTATTATTTTCCTTTACCCACTTAGTCATTATATTCATATTACTGCTGATTATTTATCAAAAATCTCATTGTGTAAATATTTTGTAAAAGCACCAATAGTCAACCCTTCAATATAGTCACAATATTGAGGTATTTGCTCAAAAATATTGAGGTAGGCCTATTTGACTTTTTCTATATCACCCAACCCTAGAACATGCTCCATAATACACACCACTGCTGCACCTACAGCCTATGGACCGTTTCGTTGCTATTCTGTTGCTAGGGCAACAACTTTGGTCCCTGTTTACTTCCTGTCAGCTTCAGCATTAACATACATTCAAACAGGAAATACAAAGGGACCTATTTAGAATGTTTATGTTGTCCAGTTTGAAACAGTCTATAAGTGACACCCAGTTTCCAAACATCTTAACAGGGTCTCTCTCAGGTAACAAACATGTTGATATTAAGATGTTCCTGGGAAACCAGAGCATATGCATTAGTTGCATATAGAGAAACCAATGTCCTGTGTGGAATCATTCAATCAATGACTACACCAGTTTAGATTGTGTCTACCACAGAAACTGACAGGTGGGTGACAAATGAAAGGAAAAACATAAAAAATAAGACAAAGTGTGTTATTAAGTTTTTGCTTCAGTGCTCCCCGTCATGGATTCATACATAGTGTGTGGAGCTCTAATGGAGGGATGAACAGACACTTCCTAGCTGCATTTTTTTATGTCTCTAATTTCTTCTTACGTTTCCTTTAATTTGACACCCGCCTGTATATACGGTATATATACCAAGACTGAAAATGCAGAGGGCAAAGCAGTGGGTCACTTGTCCTTCCGAGCACCCTTAGTGACTCTGTGAGCACGAGAAATATGAAACAGATTATAAGTTTTAGGAAACATCACTGAAACATTTCATCAAAAAGGATCATCACTTTATTAAACTAAAGTCATTTCAAATTAGCAACATAAAACAATCATATGTAAACAATGTACAAATGCATCAGGGTTAAAGAGATTTCAAGACTTCATAGATGTGTTTGATCTAAATGCATAAATACAGTATGCATATTTGTTACTGATTTATTGAGAGGCTAAACTAGACGTTTTAAGTTTAACAATTAGCATATACACACGATTCTTTGAGTTCAAATAAAAATTGACACATGGTCTCAGCTACAAACTGCAACAGTCGCCATTTAAGTAGTGTAATTTACTCCCTTGCAAACTTGCAAAAAGCAGCAACAAAATGGCAACAAAAAAAGTGACACTGTAGTGAAATGACAAAGGAGTGGGACCTTTAGATCTGCCTCTCTTTAGAGAGGTTAGAAGCAGTAACAATAAAGCCATTTTATATCAACAAAAACACTATCTACTCTATCTATGGCAATAGCTGCAATACTGACTGATAAATAACAAAAGGAACATTTTATTATTCTCCCCAAGTTTAAAAAGCCAGTTTCTTCTGTGCTGAGCTCCTTGTCAGTCCTAACTACACTGTTAGGGAGGGAGCAGACATGCGTGTCTTTTCATATGATGTCACCAGGTGTCTCAATGCAGACACCCCAACCAGCCAGTAGTAGACTTTTCACACTGTCCTTAGCCCCAGGCTGGGGGGGGGGGGGGGGTTCCCTTATCCACTGTAAGGGTTGAAGGACAGAGGGGTGTTGTATGCTGCCTTTGATGCAAATTGTGATTTGTGATATTGGGCTTTATAAATAAAATCGAATTGAACTGAATAAAAAACAAACAAAAAAAAAAAAATCACACTGGCACAATCCTGGCACATGCTAAGTGTGCCAACTTTAGCCTGCTCTGGAGCAGAGTTAGCCCCGAGTTTGCAGGGTTATCTCCTGAGTATGGACTTCACCTGGGGCTAAAAGTTGCCAGTGTGAGAAACAAGGCTAAGTAAACAATAGCATGTTAGAATGTTAACATGCATTATGTGTTCAAACAAACATTTAGCCCTGGGATAGTGAAAGTGAGTTGTATAGCCCTGGGCTTAGGTTGACCCTTGGTAAACAATGTGTAAGTAAAAATGGGCTACATTAGCTGAGGCTAAGAGAATGCCGTGTGAAAAGCCGATATGAGTCTCTAGTGCAGTGACAAAGACATGATCCCTCACCAGCTTCCCATCAACAAACACTGAGAAAAATTGTGTTTGAATCAAGCCCTTAAGCCCCGAGGAGAAAAGGAAAGTGTAACACAAACATTGTAACTCAAAAATTGGAAGGGGTTGAGCATTGGAATTTCTTTTTTCAGTGTATGTGTGTGCGTGTGTGTGCCTGGGGGCCAATAAGATCTGGGAGCATGGCTTTGAGAGAAACTCAACATTATCTGGACTGTGGACATATTCTCCTTGATGATGAATATTATCATCATCTGTGAGATGGAGGAAACAGAAAACTAAGGGAAATGACTGACAGCTTGTATAAAGAGTTGATTTTCTGATATTAACTACATAAACTGCACAAGCAATGCATGACAGATGTACGTAAATATCCCAAGAAGGAAACCTCCCTGTACGTTCAGGGGGCAGAATTAGCTATTAGCATATAGCAATCTGTTTTTAATAAAGCGGTGAATAGCTTTGCACAGGACCTGTCGAGGAAAAACAGGTAAGACACACCGTTACTGTTTATGCTGTCTACTAAATATTGAAAAGTTTATACGTCTTTCAGATCAATAATAGCATTACTGCTATAATACCCATATCCACATCACTAACAGATCTCTTTAATGCTAATGTTAATCATGTGAGTGGGGCTCTGTGCTTTTAACCCATGCTGTCTGTAATTAGTTTGCGAAATGGATACAGTTCATTTTTCACTACCTGTACAGCTAACTTTGTGTAGTCTGGGTTAGCTTTATTACTGCTGTTAGCTGCCTTGTCTCACTGGAATATGTGTTGCATGTACAGATGGCTATTAGAGTGCGGCATGGGGTACAAAGGATTTTGGAAATGTTATAACAAACGCAGCATAAGAATTTACCTCCAAATCGCCATTTGCATGGTATCTAAACCTCTAAAATGTCCAAAAAAAGCAATCATCATGTCATAATGTGTTTTTCAGCCCTGCGCACATTTCCTCAATTTGTTTGATTCATATTTTGTTCATTGTTGTGAATGTTTATATTTAATCAGCTCTGACTACTGAGTCAACTCTGCCACCATTTACCGCACAAAATAACCCCTAAACAAATTTAAAGCCGTTTCTCACCGCTGCAATGCGAAATTGACACGACACACTGGGTCTGGTGTAAATTATCCTCAGTGAAGTCTTTCATTTTCAAAAATGAGGCCCAAAGAGTTTCCTCCTAAATGGTGCCAGCGTCCACTCCACACAACCAAAACCCATCCAGACGGCTAACATTAGCTACACATTACATACCCTAATCAGACCCAAAATGTTATGCTAATGCTAGCTGTTGTACCTAGCCCCATTCTGTGATGAACATGTAACGTTATATATATCAGCTACATTACCATCCTTGTATTTCAGCTGCTGAGCAAGCCATTCACTGTCCTTTATTTGGTTGTTGAGGTAGTCGTCGCAATATTTGTTGTACGATAATGGGTGTTGAGAAAGCAAATTAATTAGATGTTCCCCCATTTTGGCAGCAAGCTAGCTATGGCCTGGAGGTATGACAACAGTTGGAACAAAGGATTTCATTGGTTACGTATATTTTTCGCAGGTGGAAATCTGCTGAAATCGAAGTCAGTCTGAATATTTTTTCCTGCGCCTAATATTCCTTGGGGGTGTGCAAGCACTTACAGGAATCCAGAATATCAGCTTTTATAAATTTCCAAATTTTTCCGGTCAAAAATCCATGCTCGGTATGAAACGGCTTTAAATGTGCACTTGATTTAGGTATCAATCCAATTTTAATCAACAACCACAATTTAGCCCAAATGTAAACGCTCATAGCAAAGTAGGAGAGCTTTGTAAAAACTACTGGCTGCTGTTCCCTCACAACCCCTCTGTACATTTGTAACTGGTACAAAATTTGGGAACTGGACAAAAGCAAATTTACGACCACCTGTTAAGAGACGGGTCAGGTGTTGCTCAGTGCTCAGGTTCCTGGAATCGCAGATGTTTGGGATGAAAGAGGAAGTCTGAGTTGCAGCTGACTAAAGTCAAAGCATGCTTCTACAAAGATACTTATTTGCATTCATATGCAACGAGGAGTAACCACAGCTCACACAACTTTTCAACTTTTACATTTCAAAACCAGTTGTGTGCATGTGCCGGTAAGTTGAGCCCATCAAAAATGTGGCCCTTTGTTTTCTGACTGATCTACCAGGACTGATAAACAGCCGTCTTTTCTCTTCCGTGTACATCCTGATTTGATAAACACAACACTGCCTCCTAGTGCACACAGCAAACACCCATCTTTGCTCAGAAACATGTTTTAGACTCAGGCAGTATAGAAGGGTCCATGGTGTCGACTATTAGAGTCCAGTCTTCCAGGATGCTTTGGGTTCAGGTTATGGAATGTGAGTGGGATTATTAGGTCTAGGCTCTCAGAGGTTCTCCTTACTTTCGTTTGCTCTTGGTGTCAGTGGTCTGGAAGACACTGGAGGCAGACATGAGGTTCTCAATGTACTGACCCAGAACCTGGTTCTCAGACTTCAGTTTCAGGTTCTCCTCTTTGACAGCGTCCACTCTGGCAGACAGGTCTGCACACACACAACACAGTCATCAGCAACATTATACAACAGAAAACCACACAGAACAAAAATAATGTGAACGTCAGACTTCATGGTTGACCTTCACCAGTATCTGTCATATTTATTATCACTTCTTCTTCCTCACAACACATTATTATGCTCATCACCTTACACTCTACCCAGTGTGATTTCTCTTTATTCCCGACATGTGGGGAGAATAATCCATTGTTAGTTGGTGTCAGTATTTCTAGAATATCCTTAAAGTGTAAAGTGTTGCAGTTCATTATGCAAGAAATCTCAGCAGGAGCTCAGTCTGGCTTCACTGCATGAGAGAGTGTGTCAGTATTTAATGTTTGGAAGAGCTGCCTAAGGCTACTGCAAAAATAGGAATAAAAAAAGTGGAATAATGTTAGGTCTGTTTTTGGTTTTTACAACCACACTTTCATGATGGATGATGTACACACTGGTCAGTGTAAGCTGGTTTTAAATGCAAAGGCCAGAACACACAGAAACAAAGCTGTCCTCCTAATATTTATTTCGCAGGACATTGTTTTCGATAGTTATAAACATGTGATACCCGAGAGGTATGTTTTGCTATGTTTTACGGTCTTTGCACACTGAGTCCGTTTTTTTCATCTGAAATTGTTGTTCATCTCAAAATAAATACCACCTCACTTTGTGTTTCTTATGTTTGCGCACTGAGTCCGAAACCTTCATCCATTATTAAAATTTTCAGAACATGTTCGATATTCTGTGTTTTTCACATCTGTCAGAAGCTTGTAGAAACATTTGACCGAGAATCGGTGACGAAAATTCGGCAGCAGGACACAGCCACAACAAGACCGAGGAACAGGGCACACAGAATCATTTCATAACTCAGCTCACTTTCAATGGGTCAGATAGTAATATTCATGGGGATGATGAAGAAGAGCGGGAGGATGTGGACCGGACCCAGAATGTGGAGACAGAGAGGGAGGGTAGCTCCCTCTCTGTCTCCACATTCTGGGACACAGAGAGGGAGGGTAGCTCCGCCCCATCATGCAGTTGCAGTGCCAAATTCAAGACACAGGGAGGGAGTCATGACAGTCAGACTGGTAACTCCAGGATGGATGACTCATTAATAAAAACTCATCCAAAAACCAAAATAGCTTTCATGTCAGCTCCAAGGAGAGAACTCACCAGTGTTTTTATGTATTGTTTTTTTTTTTTTTTTTTTTTACTTTATATCCCAGCCCATCACAGCGGGTGAGGGGAATCTGCTGATTCCAAACTGTACATGCCAGAAATAAGATTTGGCTGCCAGTCTGAACACAGCCTTAATGATGTGAGCTAATGTCATCTCACAAGGATATTGAGAATATAATTTAAATCCAGTCACCTTATTTCTTGCATCTGCTATACTGACACTTAGACTGTCTAAAAATGAAAAAGTGTGTACATGTGTTTGTTGTAACTCACCCTCTAAAGTGTGTTGAAGCTCCAACACCTGGTTGATGAGCCTCGTCTTCTCTTCCAGCTCAGCCTGGTTCTCCATGTCACCTGCAACCATGGAAAGAGGCAGTCAAACACCTGGCATATGAACTACGGACACATATTGAGTGTGAGTGTGAGAGTGAGTGTGTGTGCTGCCTCACCATCGTCTGAGCTCATGGTGAAGTACTCGTCTTCCTTTTTGGAATGCAGGGCTGCGACTCTGGGGAACACTGCAAGATTTAGGAAGAACACGTTATTTAACCAACTTAGTGTACATGTTTACAATACAAGGAACACCTGGTTGAAAACTTCATGACTTGGACCAGTGGCCACTATATTAATGACGTCATTCAATAAAACGCTGGTGTGTTCAAGTGTCTTCACCAAAACATAGGAATATCTACATGAAACGTGATGGGTGCTAAGGACTTACGTCAGATACGTTCATTTCAAAAGTACACTATATTAAAAGTTCACAAAAGGCTGTTAAGTGTCATGCCGAATTTGTCTTATAAGAACAGTATGCGTTATGGAAATCCTATCTCCGTGTATATGGTACGCATTTTAACAGAAAAGACCAAAAAAAAAGCATTTTTACCATAAGTTCCACATTATAATCTAAAGATGCACCGTAGCTGAGTGATGTTACTTCACATACTACATTAATACAAGCTGAAGCAAAGCAGACCTGAGTCCAGCAGCCCACACACACCGGTATCATGTCTCTGGCTCGTTACCTACCCGTACTGTAACGGGTGACAGAGGCGGCTAGCAGGCTTAGTCAGGCCTGATGCTAACTAGCGGTTAGCATGCTAACACACTAACCAAGTGCTGAATTTTCCAGCTGCCACACACAGTGCAGTGAATAAACGATAATGTGAACTTGGCGTACATACCTTACGACTTGAAAAACAGGGGCTGTTGAGCTGAAATGCAGAATTTGGACGAAAATCGTGAGGTATTTGTGTTTACTCCCACAGCCTGTGTGTGTGTAACACCAGCCGTGCTCAGTATGACCATTACACAGTGCAGCCGCCAGGGGGCGATGTGACACCAGGAGGAAAATTAAAGCGATAACGCTGCCTTAATCAAGCCACTATTGATTAATATTGTGCTCTTACTGTTTCAATGTTTGTGTAAAAAGGACTTAGGATGTGTATACGTGGCTTTTCTAATCGTTTAGTGTCATTGCTAGACGCCACAACCTCTATGTAGACACCGCAAAATGATGACATCAATACAGATCAATTATGTGCAGCATCCTCAGAAGTACATGTGGAGCACAGGAAGACGTCTGATGTGCATCTTTACAGACAGATAATGGATGGATGGAGAGGGGATCCCATCATTACTGTGTACAGAATTCTGACATAAAGGTAAAGGTGAGGATACACGTTGGGTTGAAGGTAAATAGATGGTGTCTCTCCTTTGATTAAGTATTTTAGTCATACATGTTTACAGTATGCATGTGTGCTGCTGTGTATGTACATTATGTATCTTTTTATGTGTGTAAATGTATGTATACATGTACAGTTTATTTGTGTATTGAGAACCTTTAAAGGTTCAGTGTGTATTGGCAGGAATGGAATATAATATAATAACTATGTTTTCTTTAGTGTATAATCACCTGTAAATAAGAATCGCTGTATTTTTGTTACCTTAGAATAAGCCATTCATTTCTGTATAGGGAGAGGGTCCTTCTCTGTGGAGATAGCCATGTTGAACCACCATGTTTCTACAGTAGCCCAGAACAGACAAACATACACTGATTCTAGATAGGGCCATTCGCATTTGTTGCGTTGGCCACCATAATTCGCAGCCCCTCTGTGACGTGCACACTAGTTATTTATCGTTAAACTGCTTTATTGAATGTTTTGCCAGTTTCAATCACCTGTTTGGTTTTGAGAGCAGACCTGTGTGAATAATTCAGCTCCTAGTAGCAACCTCCTGAAAGTCTGGATCAGAAATAAGGTGAGCACACATTAGCAGGTGCTGGGATAGCAGCACACCTACAACATGCCAAACAGCATAGGAAAATACTGATTTGTAACATGTAACTGCTCTGTATTTTTACTTTTGGTCCATTTATTTCGGAGAGGAAGGAGCTCTGTGGATAATTTCACCCCTGGTAATAATCTCCTGAACAATGAACACTGAAGGAATTCCAACTGGAAAAAGTTTCAGCTGGTTGCAAACTACAATCCTCAAAACTAGATCCACTAAATCCCCCTAGATCGTACACACTGCTCCTTTAAGGAAAATCATAACACCACCCTTTCTTAAAAGACATCCTTGTATGTTTAAAATTAATGACAATTGCTCATGAACTAAATAAAAACACAAACTTTATTTCACTTTGATAAATCAACCTTGAATTTTTTGGTTTTATAAAATGTCACTGTGCTGAGGAGTAATATTCTATGTGTATATGTATGGAAATATGAAATGCATGACACACTCGGGCTTATGTGTTTGTTACTATAAAAAATAGATCACACAGGTCATTGCTGTCCCACAAAGTATGTCTGACTTAAAGGTATCTGAGAGGTTACAGAAACATAGCATTTTAAAAGAACATGATCCTGGGCTTTGTTTAGAATCAAACAAATGACACTGATTAGACCTCAGCAGACTTACAAACAGATGAGTATCCTGTGAACAATCCTGTTTCTGAAATACACCTACTATTTAATAGGCTGTTCTGCATAAGTAGGCAGTGGTGAAATCTTCAGAGATGGATGTTAAAGTACTTGTGTAGTATCCCACGCAGTACTCCAATCAAAGCCAGTAGAGACAGAGTGACAATGACAGCCAGAGTCAGGTAAAACCCAGGTAACCTGTGAACCAGAGAGCACTCAGTCAACATTCTCACATCAAATACTTTAACTGAAGTCATTACTGTTTAAACAATGTATCAGATAAATGACCTTTTCTTGGTGGACTTGACATATCCGTTGACATATATTTGTCTGGCGATAATGTACACCAGTCCTCCTGCAGCTGCTGTCACCTCACAGAAGAACAGGCCACAGGTCCACAGCGTCACCAGGAACAAAGGGTAAAACTCTGCACAGTTCTGACTGCGAACACACACCACAGTACACATGGTCAACTTTCACAAAGTAACACCTTTGATCGACTTTGACTGGGTAGAAGAAAGCCTTGATATGGCAAATTATGATTTTGGATAGCTGATTGCTGATATTTACTGCAGACACTCAGCTTCTTCACTCTATAATCAGGGTTTCTTTTTTCCAAAATTATATTATTACCCAGGAGTAAAAGACTCTGAAACAGCTCTCAGGCTACCATGAGTATACACCGTATACATGCATTTAACAATAAATGAGACTGATGGTTTATTTAGGCTCAATGTTAGACATGTATACAGACACAAAAGTATCCTTCTGTCCATACTTTGGGTCATTTCACCCACATTTGTGCACATTTTCTGAAAGTTAATGGATATGGACAAAATGGAGTAGGGCCACTTGAAATCACTGAGGCAGTGTTGCATAAGTGAGATACTACTGTAGGACATGACAAAGACATTTTAAAAACGGCGGAATGGAACAAATCAGTGGGCTAATATAGTGTAAAGAATTCTCCATCCACATGTCACAGTGTATTTAATGCCCTATCAGATCACAGCTGTCTAAAATGCTGCCTCTGTTAAAAGGTAGATCATTACGACCTCCTTCACCGTCACCTTGTTTGTTGTTGTCAGAAATTTTTGACTGTCCTCTAGTGCCATCTGTTGGATTAAGCTACGCCAACATAAAGGACACAAGGAAGTATGAGGGCAGTATGATGGACATGTTTTAAATGGATGTATCTATTTTTGTACATAACGGGCCGCATTCAGATTGACTTCAGACCTGCAGTCCTCTATTTCATTTAAATGGAGTAGGGGCGTGGCCAGGGGTGACACAAGCCACACCTAAAAACTGATTGGCCACCCTATTACCCTAAACTATGATCGGCTTTCTGCCCAGTTAGAGGTGGGACCCTAGGCATAGTCATTAAAATTTTGTTGGGTTGGTTTGAGTTTCCAAAAGACCACCATCAACCCAACCACCCAATACTGTCAGTATATTTGCACGGGGCAGGGGTGTTTGGCGTCATTTCCACCACAAACATCAACCTGTTGGTGGGGAGATCACCAAAGTCCATCGAATTCATCCTCTGAGGACCATGAATGTACCCTTGTGCTGTGTCTAATGATGCTTTTCTATATTTTTTCCATATTCTGACAGAGTTCCTTATGTCATCATGTAATCTTTGTTGCCGGTGTTGTTAATGTCTCCCTGATTTCAGATCATATTCCTGCTGGAACATGTCCGGTTGTAAAGATTTTGGTTTAGAAGCTTTTATTGGTGTGGGCTTTTTCAGTGCAGCATTTCAGACAGTGGGTGAATACAGATGTTCCAGCACAGACAGTATGAGGATATGTGTGTTCGTGTTTTTTAACATTAATGTATGGAAACGTGTAAAAACCCAAAATACATTACACAACCCAAATTGATTATTCTTTTGCACAATCAGTATATCAAATAGATTGTGGTGTATGTGAAACACCACTGACAGATACGGTTTGACAAGTATTTTAGAGGCTGTATATTAGATTATGAAAACACGTAAGTCCTCTTACTGTGCACGGAAAGTCCTCTCAAACTCTGGAGGTCCAGTGACAGAGGGAGGCAGCACCTTATGGGCCATCCTGGACAAACCAACCCGACGGGCCAGGTAGCCTGGAAGGAGACAGTGATGGGGGGGTTTGAGTCTCTATAAATGACTCAAACAAAACATAATACTGTGTAGTAACATATCAGTGCAACAATCCAGAGCACAAGTAGGCTTTCAGGCTGTCACAGGCCTACCTTTAATGGACATGTTTTCAGACCTTTAAAGCTAAAATCTTGGTGACCTAATTAATCACTGATCCATGATATTAGGGTGTCGATGAAAAGAGTTTTTTAAAGTCTACTGTCACTACAGTATGTTTAGTACAAATTCTACTTAAAGTTTAATCCAAAAACACACCCACAGTGACATGGGAGCGTGAGACGAGCACTTGGTAAATACCCACTACACCTTTTGCTGAACCAGAATGTTTAAGTCGGTATGCTGACGTGTTAAGCTCACCCATATGCAGGGCAGACAGTAGAGACACTGCAGCCAACAAAAAAGGGGAATCTGTTCCCATGGCTCTGCTGAAAATCCAGCGCTTCACACAGTTTGCCTTCTGTAATGATTAAACTTTACATAACAAGCAGGAGGTACTTCCTGGGAGAAAGGCAACTTTAGCTCATCCCACAACAAGTGCTGTCACGTTGTGTTATTAAAGCCCTGCCCTGTTACTGAATAAATGAAAAAAGGGAAGGCTGAACTAAAGCTCTTAAAGGTCCAGTGTGTAGGATTTAAGGGGGCATATTGGCAGGAATGGAATATAATATATATACTCTTTAGGGTTTAATCACCTGAAAACAAACAGGAAACGGGTTCTTGGATATCACCATGTTGCACTGACATGTTTCTACAGTAGCCCAGAATGAACAAACCAAATATCTAGATGGGGAAGTTTGTGTTTCTGTGTTTTCATGTTTTTGCATCTGTCCCTGTAGATCGCAGCCCCTCTGCTACACGAGTGTTGGAAAAATGCTTTTTTAAACTTGAAATTGCTTTATTTAGTGTTTTTACAGATGTTAATCATCGGGTCCATTTGGTTTGGAGAGGAATTAGCCTCTGCGGTTAATTCAGTCCCCGTTGAAAACCTCCTGAACGTCTGGACCTTAGGTCATCATAGAAAAAGTGAGCACGCATTAGCATGTGCTGGGATAGCAGCCTGTTTGCAATATAATGTGAAACTGCTTTACTTTGTGTTTTTACCAGTTTTAATTACTGGGTCCATTTGTTTAGAGGAGTTAGAGACATCTGCAATCAATTCAGCTCACAGTAAAAATCTCCTCAATAATGAACACTGAAGTTTCAGCTGACTGCAATCTGCAATCCTCACCATTAGAGGCCACTTTACCCCCCTAAATCTTACACACTGGACTTTTAAATGTGTCCCACTGCTTTTGCTGACAGTTATACACTCACAACATTTTTGCCATTGCCTAGTAACGTTGCTGTGCTGGATTTTAAAGTAGGCAACTCTTTGCCAAAACTGCCATAACCACTTTGTAAGTCATAGATATGTGTTGATGTGTTGGCTGTGTTTCTGTCTGTCATAGACTGTAAAAATAAGGATGCAGATACTGTGACATTGGTCTGCATTGTGGCCTTTGCCATCTTGTTTGTTTGTTTGTTTGTTTGTTTGTTTGTTTTTATGTTTTTTGAGCCAGAAGTGACCATATTTGGACAAAAGGCTGGCAATGCGGAAGAGTGAGGGGTGGATCTGACTGTGAGGCTGGGGACACTATTGGCAGACAGCCTGTCACTCAAAGTGGCCCCGCCCTTTATTATGCATAATTTAGCCTTAATAAAATGGGTGGGTGAGTTATATAAAAATTCAACCCCTTACAGATGTCAAGAACAAGGAAATTAGCTATAGAGACCAAGATCATTTTGTACCAGGCTGGTCTATAGGGACTGACTGGCTTCTGGAGCCAGCCTGAAGTGGCCATGCAATGAACTGCAGTTTTTGACACTTGTGTTGGCTTTATTTTTCAGCCCCAGAGACTGATGATTGGTTTCAATTGTTTTCTGCCCCCTTGTGGTCAACAATTGTTCACTACATTTTTAAACTATAGTGGTGACCCTAAAGAATAAATACAACAGGCAGAACTTGAAAGGAACAAAGACACACACTGTGAACAGGAGGAACAATTCCAGATGCCATAAGACACTAAGAAAGACAGGAAACCCTAACTTTTACCAAACTGTCCACTATGTGAACGTAGTGTGTTTCCCATCTTAAAGGAACATATCATGACAGCTGGCTGTTGTCTTGTCAGATAATTTTACCCTTATGATTCATTAGAAAAGAGATGGTCTTACATACTCCAAACTAATATAGAATCTCTCCAAAGTGGGTGGGGTCAATTTTCTAGAGGGGCGTAACACTGCTGCCCAGGATAAGGAGGGGCCGCACATCATTTACCACCCAGACCAATGACTGCATAACTGCACGGTGAAACTGAATGCCTTATCTGATTTCAGATAAATAAATGAACTGATAATATAATGTGTGGCAATTTGTGTCTCATTTGTCTTCTTCACTGTATAGTAAAAACTAGGCCTGCACAGTTAATCAAAATATTATCAAAATTTGTAATAAGGCCAAATGCAAAATCCAGATCATAGGAGCTTTGATTTTTTTTATCAAGGTAAAATGTGTCACAACATACCAATATAAATAAATAAAAAAATAAAAAAATAAATATTTTTTTTCAGTCAAAATGAAATTCAAAAATTGTGCAGCAGTCATTGTAAAAACTGCCAAATGTATCAGTTGTCACATCAATTTACCTGTGTACATTTATAGACTGTATATCCAGCTACATCACAACCTTTTACATTAATCATTACATTTATTGGCATCATATTTGCACTCTCCACTCTGTAATGCTATATTGTTGTTTACAATGTACAGAACAGTCTGAATTATAGACGTTGTGTGCTGTTGTTCATTGTATTATTTATATAGCCTTTATACTTTTAATACATATTTATCTATATGTCCATTTCCGTGTCTGAACAGGGCAACAAAAATAAAATAAAATAAAATTTTTAAAAAAGTCAAATGTCACATACCTGACCAATGAAGCTGGTTCTGATTCTGATTCTGCTCATGTCATGTCTACATGACGCCCTATGGGTGACAGGAAAAGCAGTCAGAGCTGTGGCGTGGTCACCCAGCAGCCTCCTGCAGCATGGACAGCGATGATGACAATGTAGAAGAGGTTGTGGAAGGTAAGCAACACCTTCCTCTTGTTATTCACCTCTAAACGATGAGGTGTCGGTTATGTACGGTATTTCTGTGCCGCTCTGAGATTGTGAATTTTCCGTTGATCTCCATGAGTCAGTGTGTCGCTGGGCCTGCTGGGTAACTTCACAGCGCCACGGACTTTATTTCCGAAGGCAACCCGCCTGACAAGCGGGTGAGGGCGGCCTGGGTGATAGCAGTGCCCCGCTGCTGGACAGATTTGAGCAGGCAGGAAATAACAAATAACATGAAAGGTTATAATTATGTTTTTAACAGTCTGCCACACGTGTGCTCGGTTTCTGAAATGTGGCAACACTAAATTTGCGTGGCATTTTCACACTTTGTATTTCTTCTAAGTTACCGACGTGAGAGATTTTTTCGCTTAAGTGTTGTTGTTTGTGTCTGAAGAGCTGAATTAATAAAAGCCGTAATGTGACACACACTCCTGTTTGTTTTCTGCAGGTGTGAAAACTGAACGCAAATCTGGAAAAACGTGAATGTTTGTTTCTTTTTGTTGTTCGCACCTCGTGTGACATTATCTTTTATGATTTGTCAGGGTCTAACAGGAAATACGACATAAATGTGACCCATCAATACATATAGTTAGAATAAATCCTATACAAAGACAACTCTTGATGAGCAAAAGTCCTGTCATTCACCCAGGACAGACTCCATACCGATGATGGCCACAGGGGACACTGGAAATACAGTAGCTCAAAAAGAATGAGGGCTAATGGGCAGGTTTCACAAAATCCCAAACCACTGCTATTTTAGGGGGTTCCTCCTGTTATGTCCATATATAACTTAGGAACAAAGTTAGGCTACTAATATGATTTTTAATGTCTAATCGACATGGATACTGAGGAAGGTTCTGAAATCTATTTAGAGATGCTGAGATGAGATCATCCTGACAGACATAGCGCCTTCTGATGGCTGAAAACATGAAAAAATAAAGCTGCACTCACTCACAGTGATAATGGACCCCTTTTAGAAGCAATACCAGTCTTCATAAGGTGATAATATGTTAGGTGTAATGTTACGGCTTGTTCTGCTGCTCCCTAGTAGCTACAAAATAAATCAGTGCAGCTTTAAATTTTGTATGTGCATTCTTAGCCACGTGCACCACCTAGTCCCATTTTGTGTGTTTGTTTAGATGTCGCAGTCACTACTGCTGGGGGGTGTCTGCAAGAAACAATAAAGACAGAGAAGTGAGTCTTCTCAGAGATCCGTGATTACTCATAAGCATCATGAAGCAAAAAGTTTAGGCTTAGCAGGGCATCTGAGAACCTCTAATAAAACATTTACATGCTTTAGCTTTTTTGATTGGTTATTTCTGTCCAAAGTAAATTTACAATGCTCAATTATCTATTCGGTTTGTTAAAGGCTCTGAGAAGTGGGTCCAAGTCATTGTTTTACAGGTCACAATTATGTCTGAGTTACACCACCAGTACTCAACTTAGGTCTGTCTATCTGTGTTTGTGTATTCAGGTCCGTTGGATGAAGACGATCAGCCCCATGGGTTCTGCACAGTAACTTATTCATCCAGTGATCGTTTTGAAGGACACTTCACCCACGGAGAGAAGAATGGCAAGGGGAAGTTCTTCTTCTTTGATGGAAGGTACCGTTAAGATAAGGCAGGAAAAACTGAGACTTTTATTTCAACTATGTGACTGCTGTGTCACATGTTTATCAGAGCAGTACATTTTCAACAAGCTAACACTAGTGTTTACATCCAAAGGCATTTTGAAACATTCTGGTTTCAGAGCATGTTCTGCCGAAATCTGGCAGTGTGTTTTCCAGAGACAGTCAATATTTCAGTTATAAAATTTAAATAAGATGAAACATTGGACATTATGGTTAAAAAGAAATAAAAATGAAATTAAAATTTTAATACTACATCATGTAAACAGTTGTAAAATTGTGCATGTTTGTTTGCACTCCATAAAAAAGCTTCTTGTGCACCACAAATGTATCAGAAGTGGGGAAGTTAACGAGACGCACATTTGCCACAGCAATTACCACGTGCTCATTCTTGAAGGCTTCTCTCTGGTAAAACCCACACAGACTTTTGAAAACACATCCTATACAGCATTAAACTGATCTGTGAGTGGTTTGCCTCCATCTCCATTAAAGTGCAGTGTCCAGTCACTTCCCAAAGTGTTTCAGTGGAACAGTGAATCAGACTGTCTCAAACTGGGCTGATCCCTATCAGTGATACTTATATTGCAAGATAATGGCAGAATCAGACCAGATACAGACCACAGCTGTGTTCTGGTCACAGGACAGTGACACTGCAGTCCAAATACAAGGAACAATAGTAACTGTACAGTACAGCACAGTGGCCTGTCACGATATGCTAAATCATGCATGTGTTTCTCTCAAAGCAACCCTTTCCTTATAATGTCCCACAAATATGTATGTATGTATCTATCTATACATATATATATATATATGTATAGATAGATAGATAGGTAGAAAATTTTTTTTTTACTTTTCTTTTAAATATTTTTTTCCTAAAAATATTTACAGTTAAAGGGGCAAAAAGCGAAATCGTTTCACCGCTAGGTTTGCTGTTGTGCACTCTGCTGTGTTTAGCTATTCCCCTGCCTACTTCAATGATGATGGTACCTGTAATAAATGTAATATATTTGCTGAGATGGAGGCAAGGCTCAGTGACTAGAAGAGCTGGTAAAAGCGCTCCATAACTGTAAGTTACTCCAGTAGCTGTTGGCAGCCGACTTGGCTAGAGCCATCGCCGGATCCCAGCTAATGCTAACACCGGGAGCTAACGCTAACGTTCCTACTCTTCTCCGTGAGTGAGAGTGATGTTTTGGCCTGGCTACATTTTACAATGCCAATTGCAAATGTTAGCGGGGCTGCCGGGCTAACGTTACTCACCTAACACAACCGTAATGCCTGACCCATTGCTGGGACAGAGCCGCTAATAACTCAAGCTCCGGACATCAACCCATGCTACGATTGTAACATTAAATTTAATTGAATCGACATAGCGACATGTGCCTAAAGTTACTGTAACACTAATTAAAACAGACATTTGACTTTATGTTGTTACTTAATGTTACCTGTCCAGGAGAAGAAGAGCTAGCTCTGAGTCAGATTGTAGCCCCTTTAGCTCTCGCAGTGCTCTCCACCTTGGAAATGCAAGGCCAATGTTAATCCGAGTTCTGTCCCTTTCTTTATCTGACAACTTCTTCGCCAACAACTGTTGTTTCTTTAGAGGTAATGTCGGATCCTGGTCATTTTCAGGTGAATGTTTCGTTCCGCTCTCTGCCATTTCACTTCGAAAATATGCGCTGCCATTGCTCACTGGCTGTAGCCTTTTATAGGGAGGGAGGGCCAAGGGCTCCGAGAGGAGGAGGAGGAGGAGGAGGAGGAGGGGGGGATCCACATGAACGTACATGAACACGCAGCTGGACCGGCTTGTAAACAAGGGGCTGGAGATCAACACAGAGAGAGGGTGTGTGACGTCATGCTATACTCCAGATGAAATTACACCTCTAGTTCTTCACATAGCGATTTTTTAATTCCTTCAATCTAGAAATGATGAATTTTGCTTATTGCTCCTTTAAGTTTGGAAATATATATATATATAAAAAAAACTTGAAATATTAAAATATGTACTAGGAAAAAAGTTAGGGTTTTTTTTGAGTATATTATCACCTTTTCTTCTATTTTTTTTAATATATTACCATTTCTTTCTCAAAACAATACTGCATTAATCTAAAAATAAATAAATAAATAACTAAATAAAATGCAAATATTACCTTTTTAAAATCTTGTAATATTAGGACTTTTGCTTTCAAACTATCACCACTTTAATTTTGAAATATTACTCCTTCAAAATTCTACCATTTTCATATGAAGACTTTTATCTCAAAATTTAACCTCTTCAACCTCAGAATATAACTTTTTTTATTGGAACATTACATCATTAATCTCATAATATTATGTCTTTTTTCAGGAAATATTGCCACTTTAATCTTGAAATATTACAACTTTTTATCTCAAAATAATACCACTTAAATATTACGATTTTTTTCCCCCCTCAAAATATAACCTCCTTAAAGTTGGAATATTACCTCTTTAATTTTGAAATATGATAACTTTTTTCCTCAAATATAAAAATATTACATTTTTTTAATATTAGCACTCTAATCCCAAATGTCACATAACTTTTTTTTCTCAATACATTACTTCATCCTCTAAATATTTCTACTTTTTCTTTCTTCTTAATGTTGTTATGTTTTTCCAGAAATTCCACCATTTTGTTTTCTTAGTTTTTTCCCCCCACTGCATTCTTAAACTCTCAACACTGACCCTAATACGTTGTTGTTGTTTGTATTCTGTGGTAGTAGTAAACAATTAATAATATCTGTAAATACAGTTAAAATTAGTAAGGCAGATATTTATAGGCAGTAGGTATTATCTGCACTGTTTGGGTTTACACACGCAGTAATACTTTCATTCTGACCCTACTTATTTAAGGTGATTGAGTTTAATTATATCTCCACTGCAGCCCTCATCTTTGTGTCTCTCCTCCACAGTACGCTGGAGGGTTTCTATGTAGATGATGCCCTGCAGGGTCAGGGGGTGTACACATATGAAGATGGAGGTGTCCTCCACGGGACATATGTGGATGGCGAGCTCAATGGGCCCGCTCAGGAGTACGATGCAGATGGCCGCCTGGTGTTCAAGGGCCAGTACAAAGACAACAACCGCTGTGGGGAATGCTGGGTCTACTACCCTGTGAGTCAGCTCAGTGCTCACTACTGTGTTTACACTGACAGAGTTCACTTGGTTACTTGACTGAAGGCACTTCAAGGGGCATGTTTAGGAAGTGTTTATCTTACCATTACAAGTCCTATATGATACTGAATGTTCCAGAAAGCCCTTTTTAAGACAAAGACACAGTTATGATATGGTGCATATGGAAGAAGAACAGTAACTGAATGGCCTTTGTTAACTGTGTGTATTTTGTATGTTGGTGTGTACTGTGGTGCGTCTAGGATGGAGGCTGTGTGTTTGGGGAGGTGAATGAGGATGGGGAGATGACTGGTGGATCTGTAGGGTACATCTACCCTGACGGGCGCACGGCTCTCTATGGAAGCTTTGTGGATGGAGAGATAATCGAGGCTCGCCTTGCCACCCTGATCTCCAACCAGAGTGGAAGGCCACGCTTCGAAATCACACCCAGCAGTAAGAAGTTAATGGATCCATTTAGAATGGTCTCCTTTCTTGAAGTCTGTCACATTTGTTTTTCAAGATATGAATCATCCGTCCAGGAATGAGTGCTATGAATAAATCCTCTATCACAGAGTTTGTAATTATGAATTCTGATATCGTTTGAAAGTGAATGTGTCATACTGTAATATCGGACTGTGTTCTGCAGTTCTGGTTATATTGTTGTATTTAATGGATGGGTTATTTAGAACAACTCACCAACAACATGACATACTCTGTTTTTAAGGTCCTGTGTACTCGTATGACAAGTCCACATCCACCTGTATCACTACCAACGCTCTGCTTCCTGACCCCTATGAAAGCCAAAGGTAAGTAAGCTTCATACTGCACATATGCTCACCTGTTAGACATTATGTCCTACTGAATTCACCATCACATTTAGAATGTCAGCCGGGCAGAGCCACTTCTTCATACTGTTACCATATTGTTCCTGTGTGTCAGGGTGTTTGTGGCAGACTCTATGATCAAAGGAGCAGGACAGGGCCTGTTTGCCAAAACAGACGCTGAAGCTGACACTGTGATGGCTTTTTATAACGGAGTACGCATCACACACTCTGAGGTATGACACAAGTAAAAAGATCATTAAGAGCAGTGATTCCCAAAGAGGGCCAACTCTGTGGTCAAAGATTGCAGAGAAGATAAACTTACTTGGAAAAAAATGGAAATAACAATTTTTAAAATCTGAATAATGAAAAAATGTCCTTAGCTGGAACACCAGATGACCACATGTTGAGAAAGTAAACTAGTTAGCAGGAGAGCAGAGAAGTTAAGTCTGTTAAAATGTATTGGAAAAGCTAAAAGTAATAGATATATGCTTCAAATAGCTAAATAATAGTGGTTAAAATAGTCAGCCAAAAGTAATGGTTAAACCGTTAAAATAGTTAGCTTAACATTATGGAAAACAGTGGAAGTAGTTAAAGATAACAGGGGTTATAACAGCGAAAAGTACTACAAGAATGCATACTAAAACCTAGAAATGAGTTAGCAGTTCAGCACTCCTGGTCCCCTCGTCTTAAAGTCAGTAAGTTTTTGGTTAGATGCTTGAAGGTCTGTGGTTAACACAAGCTTAACAGACATTTACGTTATGTTCTACGCTATAAAATATGTCAGTAAATGCCGCACTCAGGACTTGTGAAGTACTACAGAATGCCATTACACCATAGTGTAGTTTGTTTATAGCCCAATGTTAGCTTTTTACTTCCAGAGATTGCATTTATGCCTCAAAGAGGGCCGCAGTGTGTATTAGTGTTTCTGTGTCATTGCCATGCTAAGCTAGTTTGCTAGCTGAATGAGCCAGACACTTGTGTCTGTGCTGTCGAGGCCTCATGTGGTAAAGGCCGTTCAGATCACAATTGATGTGGCTACTTATTCATGCAACATAAATGAGCGAAGCACACAGCACCCCTGAGTTTAACAGGAAAGGGGAAGGTTGAGCGAGGTTCTGCTGGGTACCAAGCTCGCTCATCATGTTGTAAAATGTAACTTTCCAGTGAGCACATCACATAATGAAAGTAAATTCATCTGTTTATTTTAGTTACGGATCATTACAAATATGCTGTGTTTTAAATGTAGCATGTAGCCACACTGTAAGAAGAAATAAACATGTATAGAAATAAAACATTTAGATGCACCAATAATTGGTACCTAGAGCTTCCCACCTGTACTTTACGTGTGTCATCAGTTTTCTTGGGCCATTTTGCAGTATTGTTTACTTATTAAACCATTTGTCTGTCACGACTACGTGGACTTCTCAGGTGGACAGCAGAGACTGGGCTCTGAACGGGAACACAATCTCATTGGACGAGGATACGGTGATTGATGTCCCTCAGCCGTTTGACCAGACAGAGAGATATTGTGCTTCTCTGGGTCACAAGGCAAACCACTCCTTCACCCCCAACTGCAAATATGACCCGTGAGTACAAACTGACAGGAGCAGGGGGCAGGGAGGGGAAGAGAGTCATACATTTTTGAAATAAGATTCAAAATTTTGAGATTGAGAGTTCATTCTTGATCTTGAAAAACAATCTCAGCATGAGGTTTATGCAGTAGCTTTTACTTCTATCACAGACTTCCTTAGATGATGTTGTCATGGAATTTTAGTGCTGAGTAATTAACCTAACTTAACTAAATCTAACTGATATATATTTAAATGACATGGTTTAAGCTAAGATGTAAATGGAACCCAGCTCCTGATTAAAATGAATAGGCTAAATGTGTGCAAAAACCTTTGTGTGTGTTTAGAACTGGTAACGTTACCAAAAGGTGCATCAAGGTCAATGCAAATGGTCAGATTTAACTTACTGGTCCAGTAATAGTTTTTTTATGTATATGGGGCAAAAAGCACCTTCTCATACCAGGACATTACATTACATTATGGGGACCCTTTTCAGTATAAGCCCAACCCTCCAGGACGGTCTGTGGAGAAGTCCAGGAGAGATTTATAGAAACTTAACAGCTGATCTGACCACAAAACATAGAAGGTTTAGCTGTTATGATCATAGACTTTGAGCTGTCATCACAACAATGTACATAGCTAACGATGGCTAGCATTATCTACACAGCTGCACGATACAGTGTTGGCTATACAGCACCAATACAGGGCCACAGCCCAAACCTGTCAAGTGTCAGTTTGCATTTGAAACTTAGTAAACAAGATTGTATATAACCCAAGTAATGCCATTTGAGATGATACCTATAAACACCTCAGTTTTTCGAAAACTGCTTTACCTAAGACTTAGGTTGTGATAATGAACTACCAGGTCATGTCATATTATCAGTTGGATTGAAGTCACAACTCAATGAGGAAGTCCCAAAACCACCAGCTCATAATTATGTAAATCAGGTAAAGAGTAAAGAACATAGGGTATGTGATGTCATGATGCAAACATTTCCCTACAGTATTTCATTCATTCACTCATTCATCTTCTAACCGCTTCATCCTCTTGAGGGTCGTGGAGGGGCTGGAGCCTATCCCAGCTACATCGGGCGAGAGGCAGGGTACACCCTGGACAGGTCGCCAGACTATCGCAGGGCTGACACATAGAGACAGACAACCATTCACGCTCACATTCACACCTATGGACAATTTAGAGTTACCAATTAACCTAGTCCCCAATCTGCATGTCTTTGGACTGTGGGAGGAAGCCGGAGTGCCCGGAGAGAACCCACGCTGACACGGGGAGAACATGCAAACTCCGCACAGAAGGGCTCCCAGCAACCCTCTTGCTGTGAGGCGAGAGTGCTAACCACCACACCACCGTGCCGCCCCCCTACAGTATTTGTTTACCAAATATCTCTAACCTGAAAACACAAACCTGCAACCCATTCTGATGCTGCACATCCACAAAACACATAAAGGTGTCCTTTTCAGGGTTATTGTTATGACATCACAAAGAGTTCAAGCAGCCAAATTATTGTGGGTTGGGTTATTGGGGGTTGTGGCAGATATTGATCTTTTTGATAGAGCTATAATTTCAGCAGTTTTACTGACAGCTTTCTGGAAATCATTTATTTGAATGATTAAAATGGTACCACAATACAGCTATTGTATGATTCCACAGAAAGCCAATGATATGTGGGGTATAGGGTTTTAACATGCCGGCCATGAACCTCAACATTGCTGGTTTGAGTCAGGCTGAGGACCTTGTTGCATGTCAATCCCTTTCTCTCTTTATTTTTTATTCTTTATTCTTTATTCGGATCCCCATTAGCTTCCACAAAGTGGTCGCTAGTCTTCCTGGGGTCCACACACAAAACAACATTAAAAGTACGTCAATTTAAAATCACAGAAAAACAATGAGACAATAGAATTCAACCCAAAATTAGGACAAAAGAAGAAAACCAAAATTGTCACAAACTCACTGCACCAAGTAAATGAAATAAAATAAAATTCAAATAAAATATCTATTTTTAATCTGTCAAATGCTAGTGAGACCATATTGCAAACTGAGATGCCTCTATAAAGAACAGTTCGTGTTTGTTCGTGGACTTGGTGCCACTAGAAGACCAGTGCTCAATTGACGTGTCACATACACATGACAAAAACCACTATATACTAGTTTATCACTAAAGAACTGAGGTGTATTTTTCAAGATGACAGTCACATATTTCTTGCCACCTCTCCACTCTTAAATCTCTAATAAAAAAGATACTTTCAAAAAGGGAAAATATATATATGATAATATTGAGTTATTGTCTGGCATCATAATATTTGTTATTAGGAAAGCATGGTAACATTGTGGTTGTCTTTCTTGTCAGAATTTGATTTTTTAATTAATTAATTTATGTATTTTGGTTTGTGCAGGTTTGTCCACCCTCGTTTTGGGCCTATCAAGTGTGTCCGAACCTTGAGGCCTGTGCAGAAAGATGAGGAGCTAACGGTCGCTTACGGTTACAATCACGAGCCATCAGGGAAGAATGGCCCCGAGGCACCTGATTGGTACATGCAGGAGCTGAAGGAGTTCCAGCAGAGCCAGGCAGCTTCCACTGGCCTCTGAACATGCAGATGAATTCCTCTGGACAATTAAACACCCCTCTACCACCTTACAAGACTCCGCAGCCTCATGGCACCAATATCCCCTGCAGCTGCACACCACACCGTAGATATTTGAGAAGTTACCATGCTTCATATGGTATTCAAATGGAATACTGCTTGAGCAATTCAGTATGAATGGAGGCCTAAGCAACAAAAGAACTATGCAAGAAACCAAATGTTAGTCGAGGAGACATGTCTCTGGCTGGAGGTGCTGTCCTGTCTGAGTTTACCACTGTACTCTCCATTACATGTTACATGAAATCAACATTTACATGCTCATAGTTGGTGCTGTTCAATTTAGGATATAATGAAGAACTATTACCATTTTTCTCACTTTTCACTGTCTATATCTTCAATGAACTGTATGTCAGTTGGTTTACAGTGGCTGCAGTTTACTTAACAGGGCTCCCCTCAAGGTGTTGAGTTTAACAGCACTCTTTTACAGCACAGTATTTTTCACATTTGTTTAGCTCACACCTCATTTTAAGTAATTCAGCTTGCCTGCTTCATGCATTTTAAAAATGTAACTTTATAGACCTTTTCTGTTGGCATACAGTATCTACAGTCTATATAACAGTGACTAATTTATTCAGAATATCTGACATTGGTAAAGTACTGTATTTCCTGAGCATTGGTGATTTGTTACTAAAGGACTCTACCACCACAGTAATGACCTACAGAGAGCTTGTTCCACTTTTCTAACCTAATTATCTGTGTTCATACGCTACTAAATAAAGCCCAACGTAAAGAAAATCAACTCACATGCCTCATTTGTCAATATTGCAATGATTGCAGGCCCTTGAGTTGAATTGACACAAAATCATATCTTTGTAGACTGTGTGATATCAGCAAATAATACAGCATTGTGATGAAACTATGATGCCATTAATATAAAAAAATAAAACATTGCACTTGCATAGATTGGGTGTTTGTAAAAGACAAAGTGGCCAACTACATTTTTTTGTGATTTTAAAGGGAAGTTCGTAGTTCCTGCAAGTATTTTGAGAGGATCAAAATGAGAGCTAATAGTGTATGAGAAAAGACATCTTAAAGTAAATTACTGCATTGCTAAATGCTAAGTAGCTTGAATCCAAAGTTAGAAGGCTATAATTTCATAATGCTTTTCATGGCCTACATCTGGTGATACAGAGGTGAACTTCAGTCAGCCAAACTTGAATTTGGCTGACTGAATGTTTCAAGCTACCATTTATTAGGGCTTGTACTTCATGACCCTCCCTGGAGCTACAAATATTTTTCCTTCAGTCTCTCTAAGTGACTGGAGGGAAATGCATGGCCCTCCCTTCACTATAAATAACCATATTTCACAGTTTCTTGCTATGATAAATGGTGTGATTTTAATTTTTTGTTAATGAAAACCCACCTGCAGGTTTTGAGTGTATGTTTAAGAAATACAAAATGCGACCATTTTCAAGTTGAATGTCCCTCCCCTAAGCCAAATGTGAAAATATAACTCCCTCCACAATGATTAAAAAATATTTGAAGTGCCTCCCCCCTGTTGCACCACTTCCCTCACTCTCAAAAGTAAGGTGCACTTCTTTATGTAGTCCCTGAACAGTTCTGGGTTCACGTGCTAATACTACAGGTAAGTATCCTGAAGTAACATGCTAACATCACACAGGCCAATGTAATGTAACCTATTCTACAGGTCATATAGAGCTAGAACAGGTTTAGAAGCCTTTTTTGTTTGAGGGCACAAAACAATCCGTGGCCTAACGCAGGAGGACGGGGCGGGGCCTGACAGCCTGAGAGTCAGCGCCCCGGGCAGCAAAGTCTATGTCAGTCACCACCTGCTGCTGGTCAGCCAGGTTAATGGATAAACTTGAGCGAGAGCAGCCCGCAGACCGGAAGATACACACCACTGGAGAGAGCTGCTGTGAGAAAGGCTTTCTGAAAAGAAAACAATGTTTTAGTTTTCAGAAACATTTGTCTCAGTTGTCACCACCCGGACTAATGTTTCTGACAAAGAAAACCCTCAAAACCACAGTGAGCATTGAGCTAACTTGAAGTTTCACCCACGAGCTGAACTTCACCGTTGGCCGTGGAGAGGGACGCACCGGTATCAGGGGACTTTCTAGCGGGTAAACACCTGGAAATGGACCGATACAGGTACTTCGTTTTCAACCAGAGGAGCGTGCTCGTCCTCGGTGTCCTCCAGGTGGCTTGTGCGGCTCTTTGTGTGGTGTGTGGCTTCATGGACGCTGTTTTCCGCAAGGATACCCCAATGAGTACCACCAGGACCCCGGTGTGGGGAGGACTGGTGAGACACACAAACTCTGCAGTCATAAGTGGTTTCATGAGTTACTGACAGCAGGTTTCACCTTCATGTGTAACAGTAAATCTGTAGAACATGTTTTACAGATGTTTAAGATCTATATTTATCTTTATCTGACAAAGGTTTGTTGATAAAGCAACATTTAATTTCCTGAATACTGAATGGAGTTTGGTGTGAATCTCATGTAGGAGATAATGGGATATACAGGAGCTTAGAACATTTTAGTTCTCATATCAATAACCTGCTGAAGCTGCTGACACTGGCCTTTGTTCCTGCCTGCTGCTTGTGTGTCAGTTCACTCAGGACATTATTCTCACTTCCTTTTAGGTCATGGCCTCTCCAGGTGTGCTGGCGCTGTTTGCCTCCCAGAGGAAAAACTCAAGACTGGTAAGTGAGATGGTTTCTTCGACTCTTCTTGTCTCTATATGTGGGCTATTTTTCAAGGCATGGTGAGTTTCTTTCCCATTGGCCTCTTTATGGTTTATGTTCCTTTGTGATTTGCAAGTTCTTTTTGATTTTTCGTATATACATAATAGAACATAGAGCTGGGCGATATTTATATATATATAAATATATATATATCTTTGCGGGGGAAGTTTAAAAAGTAATTTTCCATGGCAAATTTTCAAATTAATCTAGTGCTGGAACATGATTGAAATATTTTTGTTTATTTAGGTTAATAATCTTATTTATGCACATAACATCGACAGAGAAGCAGAGGGAGGGAAGGAGCGAGAGACACTTTGTCCTCCTTATATACGTCTTGTATATGAAACGTCTGTGTTGTTGCTGCATTTTATTAAACACATCTGTCGCCTGCATCCAGGCACTGTCTGAGTGTCACACAATAGACTACAGCTACCAAGAAGAAAGGTGATGCACTGTGATCCACCTCACACACAAACTAACACTCATCCACTCACACAATCAGGTAGCTCTGTCTCCCACACATGTATCACAGCGCTGTACTGCACGTGTGCTGCTGCAGTCATTTCATTCACCTCACAGACTGATGTAGGGTAGGGCCTGCAACATATAGACTGATGTCACACTGTAGACTAGTTAACAGACAGATTAACCAAACAGTGTCTTAGTGCTGCTGGAGAACTTACGAGTGAGTGAATGGGGCGGAGCTGTGCAGAGAGAATGAGAGAGGAGAGATGCATACAGACATGGCTTTTCTGAAGAACAGCGTTATGTAACACAACCTGACCTTATATCAATATCAATGATATTGTCTTAATCTGTATCTTGCTTGAAATATATCTATATATTGTACATAGTCTTTATGTCACCTAGCCCTTTCAGAACACTGCACCTTTAGTTGTTGTTAAAGACTTGATGACAAAGGATCGATCTTACAGCCTTGCGGGATATTTTATAGTGGACACAGCTTCCAACAATGAGACAGCCCTGTAGAGCAGTTCACCAAATATTTTTATACTCCTCTTCAGACAATCATCATACCTAACTTTCCGTGTGTGTGTGTGTGTGTGTGTGTGTGTGTGTGTGTGTGTGTGTGTGATTTCCTACCATTTCCCAGAACTTGTTTCACCATCACAATGTTGTCAGCAATATTCAGGGGCGTTGTAGTAGGGGGGGAAGTGGGATTGATAACCTAGGGTCACAGTTAGGAGGGCAGAAGGCTTGAAAAGCATGCAATGATTGTTTTTGCAATTTTTTATTTCCCCTCTCAACCCTTAAAGGTGCAAAATGGTTTAGTCCACCCCTGCAGTAGGATTTGTCCCTATAAACAGCTAGAGGCAAGTGAGTGACTACCATACCACTACCAGAGCAGGGTCTAGAGGTGACTGTCTGGTCCCTTTCAGGACAAGTGTTTTTGGGCAGTCAGTTTTTTCATATCGAGCGTCTCACTCATGGAACACGATACCAAGTGACATACGTGACTCATCAACCCTTACATCTTTCACTAAGCATCTAAAAATGTGGTTATTGGAGAATCAAAGCTGCAATCACAATGAATCCTAAAAGTCATTGGATATGCTGTATTGTCATGTGTACTGGATGTAAATGATATTTGTATTGTTCTTTGTGTATCTGTCTGCTTGTCGGGGATGTTGCTGGTGACAAGCCAGTCTAGTGACCTTGTATGCTCACATACATTTATTATGTATGCAAATTCTGTGAAATAGTGCGTACATAATTTTACCTATGTATGCTAACCTGTGCAATAACACACATCTGTGTGTGCAGAATATGTGCAATAGGGCAACGTGCAATATACAACAGCACTTCAAAACTTAAGCACTTTAGCAATCTAGCACTTTAACACTTGATAATCCAAATTCCTATGGTCACTTTATTCTGGTCTGTTATGAGTGACATGGTTTATTGTCTGTCTTAATGTCATTGTATTTTTCATCTTTTATTGCTATTGTATCTCTGTTTTATTGACTGTACATGAAAATCAACCTGCCCAGGGACAAAGGATGGAAATTAGTCAATGGCTACAGTCCTACATATTTACATGCAAGTGTCTATTAATATGTACTGTCCCTGTTATTTAAAAAAAATAAATAAATTAAATTTTAAAAAATATGCTGCTGAAGCAACAACATACACTTTAATGTATTTCCCCAAGAAAAAAATAGAGGAAAGGGGGAGACAGCAAATTGACTGAAATCAAAATTCAAAAGGTACGTGAGAGAGACGTGGCTCAAGAGAGGAAGGGCGATGGGCCCACAGACGCTGCTTTTGCATTGGGCATGGAACTTGGTGTTATGCCTCTGAGTATATTCCTACATGATATCATAGAACACCTTATTTATTTACAATAACTCTTTTTAGCATGTCGATCTCTTACCTGTTATTTTCCTCCTATGGGAATGTATGCATCAAGTCGAAAACACTAAATATGACAGCGTTCTACCTCTGTGACACCAAAGTGGAACCAAAAATATGCCCTTATCATGGAGTCCAAGGCTATAGGGAACATTTTTTAAAGGGAAACAGAATTTGACACTATAGCCCGACTGATACTGGATTTTAGAGGCCAATACCGATATCAGTGAGTTTAAAAAGTTTTCATGACTTGATCTGATATGACAGGCAGAATGGCAACCAGGCATAACAGTCATGTTTGAAAGTATTTTGACAAAGTAAATAAAATAAAAGTGCAATGCAAGCTATGTTAGGTTAAACTTACGTATCATAGCTAATATTTAATTTTGCTTTGGTGTTCATTTTAGACCTTATTATCATGTTAGATTTATTTATTTATTTATTTATTTTGCGAGTACTTTATGATAATTTAATATTTGCTTTAAATGCCCATCCTTAGAGATTACTCCTCTTGGCCCCATCCCCCTTTTGAGGTTACAACCCAGACTCCCAAGTGTCCCTAAATAAACCCAATGTTCTGGGACAAATTAAATCAGAACAGTGACTCACAAGGTATTATTTAGTCAGTATTATAAATAGTTAGATGGAAGCTAAACCACAGATTGAACCTTGGCCTGGGTTTTTAGACAGGAGTTCCAAATACATTTCTCTACATGTTTGGTTTTTGCGCTACATAATCATAGTTTACTAAAACAGCAAAACTTTAGAATTTTGTTTAGACTGATAGCACGGCTTCTCTCTACATATTTGTAAAATAAACCGAAAACATTCAAATTGAAATACGTTTTTTATATGCCAGTCAGACAAATAGGGTTCTCTGTCTCCCTCTCTGTCTCTTACTTACACATACAGAGTGTCATTTTCTTGTCTTGAGCTTGTCGTCCTGTCCCTGCAGGTGAGTGTGATGGTGGTAGCAGCAGGACTCTCCTGTGTGGCGGCAGTGTTTATATCAGGTTACTCCTGTCTGACACTTACCTACGGCGAAGAGGATGAAGACGTCTTCCACCACCACGACAGTCCTCAAGTGGTAACCACCACACACATGCAAACACACACACACACACGAATACACACGCATGTGTTGATGCACTACCACAAAAGATTTCCTTTAAGTGATATCCACTGTTTATTTGGTGAATCATGATTACCTTCCTCACAGCAGACCTGGTTAACACGTGTGTAATAAGTGAAATTAATAGTGTTCAGGCACTGGTATTGAATGGAGCCTATGTTAATGTTATTAGTAACACCTGGGATTTTTTTGCTGTGACAAGTCAAAATGCTCTAAGAAAGTTTTTTTTTTCTTTTATTGTCAAAGGTAGTGATTCAGGTTGATAGTCACTGTGAAGACCATAGTTCAGTTAATTGTTGAGGAGTAAGGAGTCCACAGCAGAACGACATTACATTACCTGTGCGTGTGTCTTTAATGAGGGAGTTTAAATGGAGTTGAGTTTAAATCAGGAAATAAATGAAATAACTATATTTTTTCTACACAGGTGCAGAAATTCTAATTTCTCATCAGTGTTATTACATTGTGGCAAACAAATTTAACACACATAATGTCTTCATCGACTCTGGAGGAGCTTTGTCAAGTCTGAGAAAATAACCCTGAAGATGTCATCAGGGTTATCTCAGTATAGATTAACAACAGAAAGCCTGCGCTACAAACTGGGGGTATGGAGGTTTAAATACAGGTGTTTCTCAGGGTCAGAGATTCTGATGAAAGACACTTTCAAATTGCATTATGGGAAGGGATCTAGCATTAGTGGAACTCAACCCACATTAGAGATAAAGATAGAAGTCCTTAAGCTTTATGAAAGAGCAATGCTAAAATGCTTAAAGGAAATGACCACTTTAGAATGAAAATACAGACAGTGCTTACTGACCCTCATGCCGACAAGAAGTCCACTGTAGTTTTTTAATCCACAAAACTTGTTCGGGGTATCGGAGGATAACAGCTACACTTGAAGTGCATGGAACCCACGTCCAAAATCATTTTGAAATGACAGTTAGTCTGCAGGCATGCTGTGTTTACATGGCAATTTGCGCGAGACTCGAGAATGTTCAGAGACGTTCTTGTTCTCGAGTCTCGCGAGTTGCAGGCTAACTGACCACAGTGAGAAATTATACTATAAAAGTGGAGTAAATTATGTCTTTCCAAGTCAATTTTGCATGCTGCCGCTTCAGGGCACATGGATTATGACGGACGAGCCGTTCTGACATTTTTGAAATGCATTAGCAGAGTTTTATTACATTTTCAAAATGATTTTGGACGTGGGTTCCATGCACTTCAAGTGTAGCTGTTACCCTCCGATACCCCGAACAAGTTTTGTGGATTAAAAAACTACAGTGGACTTCTTGTCGGCATGAGGGTCAGTTAGTACTGTCTGTATTTTCGTTCTAAAGTGGGCAAGACTGAAATCTGTGTGCAACAACATCACTGCTATGCCTATGTAATACAGGATCCAACCATTCTTTGTCTCTCTGCGCAGACGTTTGTGCTTCATCGGATGGTGAAAGGGGCCAATGCCACCATACTGCTGACCTGCACCATCGGCCTGGTTCTCTCTTCTCTCATCGCCTATGTGGGCTGCCGTAGTCTTCCCAGCTGTGGCTGTTACGATGCCAGAACGGGATTGGTAAGGAAGAAGACAGTCACCACAAATAGCTTTAAACTGACAAAAAAAATCTAATTTTTCTCTTTTGATGTACTGTATCGACCCTTTGCTAAAGCCTGCTTCTCCCAGTTACTGTTGCTGCACATCAAACTTTCTGCTCTCCGAGGCACACATGTCATTTCCACTGATAATGGTGGCAGATATACCGCAAAAAAATCTTAGTAATTTTGAAACAATGGGGTCTTGATTTCAGACAGAGGTAGAAAAAGCAGCTTTTCATTTCTAGCCAGCGACTGTTGGTTTTATCTGCTGAAATTTAAATTGTCACTGGCGGCTTGCATCAGCTGTAGCTAGCTAACTAATTAAGCTAATATTAGCTCGATGAGTTAGTTGTACACTGTTGCCAGCTTCGTCATGTTAAAACTACAACCCTCAACATACACACACGATGGCTACATATATGTTATTGTGGCAAAGCTGCATGACTCAAAAACAGAGAGTAGCAATCAGAATCAGAAAAAGATTTAATACTATGTAGGTTTTTCCCTTACAAGGAATTTGCATTGGTGTTTGGTGCATACAGTAAATGTAATAAGGGGAAATAAAACACGATAAAAAACAATAACATTTTTGTATTTGCAGTACAGAGCTAGTTAGCCAACCATCCTCTCTTGGATGGTGTTTCTTCTAACGCGATCTGTGACCCCACAAAATAATTTATTTTGCTGATGATGTGCTGCTTGGCCTTTGAAGTAACACTACGTTAGCATCAGGCCAGCCGTGCCTACTAATGTCAAGCTAGGATAGGACAGTTGCTGTTTAGAGAAAGGGTTTAGCAGAGAGTCAAGAGTGCTTCAGGTATGAGTCCGAAAACCTGGAAATGAGTTTTAGCAGTTCCGGTTCCTTTGTCTTGAGGTCTTTAGGTTTTTGGTTAGATGCCTAAAATGAGGTCTGTGGTTAACACAAGCTCAAGAGACTTTTTTTTCCTCAACATAAACTACGTCAGTACATACCTGACTTGTGAATTTTGAAGATGTTAGGTCTTAAAGAAGGCGGTTGCTAGCAAGTGGCTAAATGAGACTACAGAACGCCATCATGCTGAACATAGCTTTCCAGTCTTGTTTTGGTGGTGATGTTAGGTCATGTGACCATAGTGTAGTTTATTTAAAGCCTAATGTTAGCTTTTTATTTTCAGCAGTTTCATTTAGACTTCAGGAATCATAAAAGTGGTGTCAATTTGTGAAGATTATCTTGCTGAACAAATCATTCAAGTATCATAAACATTTGTTTGCCACAGAGCTTATTTTCTGCAATAATCCAAAATGGATCTATAGTAATTGGGTCAGACTGTGTACTTCAAACATCATAATCACAAAGATACCTCTATTCAGGCCATAAAATTGTTTTGTGAATATTGCTTTCCAATAAGAAACTCCACTTCAGTGGTCTTATTAGTACTGTTTTGCCTCCACTCCAACACTCCAACAGCAAATCCTGTTGATTCTCTTGCGAACAGGCCTTTTTCCTTTTTCCAAGGATGTGATGTTTTTTAATCTTGTGTGTGTTCAGGAAACACTGGTTCCTCAGTGTGACCCTGGGGACACTGAGATGGTTTGTACATGGCAAGGTAAGAACTAATGTTGTCTATAAACTAATACTCGCCCATAGCTCCTGCTGGTATTCATGTGTTTGGCAGTCCTGTGATGTAGTTCTCATCTGTGTCCAGCAGGAGGTGACGACAGGCTTTTCAACTCTCCTGCTCAGTCCACTGAGCGGAGCACCACTGAAGAAGAGGAGGGTCCTTCCAAACTGCCTCCGTACAGCAGACTGACCTGACGCACATTACAGAGATTGGTCCTCAACAGAGATATGGATGATATTTCGTTGAAGTTGTGCCAATACATTTCTTATTTTTTTGTGGATGGATGGAGGGACGAGACTCAACTGAAGACATCAGATTGGAATGTTGTAAAGCGATATTTTGGGGAGAGATGAGTCGTCTGTGCTCTTGATTAGACCATGAACTTCAGACTGTCTTTATTTCCTCTTTGACCAAAGATTTCTGTAGCCAAAGAAGTTGAATATCTCAATATGTAACATGTCAGAACTGAAATGCATTATTACCTGTATGCTGTGTAAAAGTGAGCTATGTTCCCAGTAAGACATTATATGTGTATTTAATAAATAAAACCTGACTGTGCTGTTTTGAGCATTGTGTTTTTAAAGAGACATGACTCCATGTTGAAATGTTCAGGGTCGTTTATTGCAAGGTTACACATGACAAAACCATTGCAACTACTTGTCCCCAGTAGTTTCATTCATTAGTCACTGTGATTTGATACCATTCTGCAATTTAGATTTTTCTTTCTGAGCATTTGCAATGAGAGATACAGTAGCATTATCTGTTGTTCATGGCTGTAGTGAAGAAAAGGCAGAGGACGTTATATTAGGGCCTGATGTGAAGGTGGATGGGGGGAGGATTTATCAAAAACAAAGGACACTTGAAGAACAGAAGAAAGCAGCAACCAAATCTGAAACAATAAAACACCCACATGATGTCTTCCACTATTGTCACATCAGTGATGAGCCACAGAGATGCAGCTAGCACAGCCTGTGTCTGTTTTCCTTCCCATCTGCGTGCATAGCCTCTGAACAGTGAGTCCTGAGAAAAGGCCGTTTGGTTTGACAGATAAACATCAATGCACAGCGTGATCAGCAGAGGAGCCACAGGACCAGCTGCGGCCACAACAAACATCCAAAACCACTAAGACACAAAGCTTCAAACTATCATGGTATCATGGCTTATCAAACAGTGTGTTCTTTTATCATACAGTGGTGTTTGCAACATGCTGAATATTGTATCACAAGCTTACATACAGGATAAGTAGTGGGTATAGGCGTCCATGTACATGTAGAGGTGCACACTACAAAGTCTTACACACTGAGAGGTATGTGTTTTCACTGTTTGATTCACTGGCTAGCCTACACAGTACTAGTGCTCAACAATCTGGCTATTTTGGAGTCTTTCATATGCAGAAGAGGGAACAGGCAAACACAACTAACAAAGGCAATTCTTGCTAAATTTCTAACATCTTCCCTTTCCATCCTGTATCATTAAACTCCCGGTGACATCGTCCCATCACTGAGTTCAAGAACAGGTTCATAATGTGTAGCAGACCTGTTTAACAGATGGGATTCAAAGAATTCGCCTTAAAGGTTCATTTATACTCCCATTACGTATGAAAATAGACATGCATCCTTTATGTTGACATGGATACATCCACTAGAGGACAGAACAAATCTATTTAGCTAATGTTAGCCAGCTTGCTAATAAATACTATGAAATTTGTTTATTGGTACAGTTTCTTCTTTTCCTGTTTCCTGACTCACTGCCAGCCAGGTGCCATCTCTCATGTGGGGCAGCTTGTATATTTTTTGACCAGTATCATACTACTGATTAAATACGATAACAATCAGTGTCTCCTCCATGCGTACCCCTTTGCTAATGGTTGAGGCTTCAACTTCACCAGTCAAAGTTCACCAAAGTTGAACTCCATGTGATGCTAGGACGCAAATTTGCTTTGCCATCGGAAGCGAATGTTTTACCCATCCCTTCACCTGTATTAATTGGAAGGGAAAGATAGCTGAGTATTTGCCAGTGTTAAGACTACGGACAAAAGGCTCTGTCCGTGTCTGTATACCGTATAACATTGAGCATAAATTAACCTTTTCCATTAAATGACAACATCACATGCTGCCAGTTTGCAGAGTGTTAGCTTAGGTGCTGCATGCTAACAAACTGAGTTTGACAAAAGGTGCTGTCCCTCAAAAACAGGTGCCTCTACCTGTGGTAACTTTTTTTGGCCACTTGGGGGCAGCAGAAACAAGCTGTGAACAAAACCTTATGGAGCTGGAGAGGAACCGCTAATATGCCTGCAAAGCAGGGCTAGCACTACAGACACACAGCTCTCAGAGTAATCACATGGACCTGACCTGACTGGACCAACCACATTGAATAGTTTAGTAAACATTGTTTCGCTTGAATCCTAACTTCAAATAAATATCAAAAAGACAGTGACTGAGTATTCCCTTTTGATTCCAAGTACGCAAGTGTGAAAATCTAGATGTGATTACTTAATGTTTTTCCCCAATGTTGTTCTTCAGCAGTATGAAAGATTAATATTTCTTACACTAATACTTTTCCTTAATCAACTCTTAAATTTAGTGAACTTGCCAAGCATGTGATACAAACAGAACATTATTACAAAATGAATTCCACATTTCTTTTAAAGGTTTTCGGTCTTTGGATTTAAAGAAACAGACTTAAAGGTACCCTGTGGAGTTTGTTAACAATAGTAGCAGCCAATATGTTTTTATGAGCACTTTGGTAGCATGTGCACGCTGCTGATGCAAAACACACCTTTGCAACGTTAATGATTTAAATAAATGATTGAAAGTTGTTGGTGATATTGCAATTAATTTAGCAGTTTATTTGCTAGATAGATAGTTTCAAAGTTTTTAAAACAGTGATACTCAACATACTGCCTGCGAGTTATAGGCGGCAGGTGGCCAGCTGACCATTTTCTATTTTACAATGAAAATAAACTGGTTCACAGTGGGAATTTGTTTGTATGCTGAATTTAAATAAAGTGTCAGAGTGCATAAAAAAGCACTGCAATAGAGCTTGCTTATTAAAATGGAATGCCAAGAGAGGATCCCCTGGACCCCGAGATAGGCGCGGGCCAAGCCCTGAATGCCCTCAAATCTTAGAAACGCCCCTGCATACACCTGCACAGGGCTGCTGTGGCTTTATTTGCCTCTTGGCAAAGATCATTGAGGACAGCAAATATCGAATATATTTGTCGAAAGACTTTATATACTGATGAATATGATTAATATTTGTTTATTGACTGGCCCCTGGCCCCCTGTCATTTCGCAAAAGTGTCCCCCAGACAAAGCAAGTTGAGTATCCCCGATTTAAAATATTGCCTGTGAAAGTATTTTTTGAACACGGAAATGCATTCAACAAGTTTGTTAGGCTTCAAAAATACACATAATGTGTTTTGATGAGAAACACTGAATGTAAACATGAAAACTCAGCAGGGCACCTTTAATGACACGGCTGAATTAAAACAGAATATACTGTTTTATATTATAAAGTCTGTTATTATGTCCACCATCAGTCTGCATGAAGAAATGAGTCTGCTGTCCAATAACATTATACTAAAGCTGTAAAGAACGACATTTCTATGGCATTTCCCTCCTCAGAATCCCTTATTTATTAATGCCACTGTGTCTCTGTGTTTTCTGTGGCCACAGAGCCCATGAAGAGAAGTGAACTGAAACTTCCAAAGTGTAGAATCAGGACTTAAATTATTATCGAACAGGAAGAAGTGATTTAGAATCTGGAATTTGGCCCCTTGTTAAGGATCATTTCTGTGAACCAATGCCAGATATTGGCATTCAAAAACAACAGTCATACTGCAAATACTACCCCAAAACCATTGAAAGTCATGTATAAAGTTAAGCACAGGCATTGGAAAAAAATGTTTCCTCTTCTAATGGAGAATTCGTTAATGTGTTTGTGCTGATTGTGAAGCCATTTTGCTAGATCCACTCTCCCTTTCCAGACCTTCACTCCTTTCTCAGCTCCTCCCGTCTTTAATCTTTTGGACCTTGTGCAGCCACGAGCTGAAGTCTTCTTCCTCTTCACTGCTGTTTTTCTCCCTCAGCAGCTGCTGCAGCCCCAGCTCCTGGTCCCGTCTCCCCCATCATCCCTCCTCCCACTTAGGTTGATGGTACCCCCTGATCCCCCAGGTGGCTGGCTCAGTACCAGAGGCTTCTGAGACTTCAGCTTGTGGGCAACCGTCATAAAAATAGCCTCAACGTGGTCACTGTTTCCTCCACCAGAGTTTTCCTCTCCGTGGCTGCTTGGGTTCTTTGCAGATGTCTCAAACAGAGGCATAGAGTGGGCATCCGCAAACTGTTGAGCCACATCTGTGCTCACTTGCACGGAGTCTTGAAGGTCACACTTGTTTCCAACCAGGATTCTGGGTACCTCTGTGCCCAGTGCGTGCTGCTTGCACTCCTCAATCCATGCTGGGAGGCTGCGGAAGCTGGCAGCATTGGTGACATCATAGACGAAGACAACAGCGTGAACGTTGCGGTAGTAGTGCTGCACCATGGACTTCCTGAAGCGCTCCTGACCTGCAGTGTCCCACAGCTGGATCTGCAGAGGGACAGTGTGGAAATGGATCAACAGAAATGGATCAAATCCTAATAGAAGACCCAACCAGCAATTAAAGGGACAGTCCACCCCAAAATCAAAAATACACATTTTCCTTCTTACCTGTAGTACTATTTATCAGTCTTGGTTGTTTTGGTGTGAGTTGCTGAGTGTTGGAGATATCAGCTGTAGAGATGTCCACTTTCTCGCCAATATAATGGAACTAGATGGCACTCAGCGTGTGATGGTCAAAGTGCCAAAAAACACATGTAAAAAACTACACAGCAATGTCTCTTTTCAGAAATCATGACCCGGTTACTGAAGATAATCCACAGACCTTGTTGTGAGCAGTTTCATGTAGGAACTATTTTCTTTCTGCTGAACTACGCCCACCAACTGTATCACTGTGCACAAGGAAACGTGCATCTGCTGCTAGCTAACCTAGCACCACTAAGCTAGCTAATGTTACAGCTCGGCCCAGGAGAACACCATTAGTATGGCTGGCAGGTGTAATTCGGTGCAAGAAAATAGTTCCTGCATGAAACTGCTCACAACAAGGTCTGTGGATTATCTCTAATAACTGGGTCATGATTTCTGGAAAGAGACGTAGCTATTGAGAGTTTTTCAAATGTATATTTGTTTATTTAGTGATTTGGTGCTTTGAGCACCACAAGCCAATTGCCATCTAATTCCATTATATTGGAGAGAAGGAAGACATCTCAAACAGCACTACAAGTAAGAGGAAAATGTGCATTTTTGACTTTGGGGGTGAACTGTCCCTTTAATTAATTCTAATAGCAAGTATTGTGTGTGTCCAAACTTGATTTATCGTTTTGCCTTGTGCCATGACACACACTGTTGCACTGAGTGACAACACATTGTCGGTTTTGATCTTTTTCATGACATAACTAAACAAACTTCAAATCAAACTCCATTCGAAAGTGTGGAAACTTAATGGTACACTATGAAGGGTTTTTCTAGAAAGACCATGTATCAACTGACACAAAAATAATCCCTCTCAATCACCACTTACAGCCTATTAGAGATGTGTAGGGGTGTATTTATCTGCAGAGACCCTGCCTTCTGCCTGTATTATCTACTTATTTATCTGTGTTTGGGATGTTCCTGGGCACAGCTTGGAAAGGTAGTGACCAGGCAGAAGCAGTTTGCCCTAAAGCCATTGATCAGTGAACCAGAAGGAGAAATGTACTGTAGGTAGGAAAGTGAATGAGTAGCACTTGTCCATCCTTGATATATTACCATTGACATGCCCTTGAGCAAGGCACTTAACCCTCTACTGCCGCAATGGAGCTAGTCAGTGGCCCACAAGTGTGACTGTTGATAGACAGATCCTTGCACTGGCTGTGAGGCAACATCTAACATTGCATGTAAGTGTTTTGCTTTATTGTTTCATTATGTTTCTATGACGTTACCTGCCCTTGCTCTCCGCCCCTACAGTGTTTGCATGACTGTGTTCTCTCTATCAGAACAGGCAAGACATCCTCAGGCACAAGATCTGCATTATCATTACAGAGATTTTCTGACAGTAACCTCAGTGCCCACCTTGATTTTCTCGCCGTCAATCTCGACCAGCCTCTCCCTGAAGTCCACCCCGATCGTGGCCTCAGTCTTCTCGGGGAACTTCCCGGCACAGAAGCGGTAGGTGAGGCAGGTCTTCCCGACACCAGAGTCCCCGATCACGATGATCTTAAAGATGCGGGTCCTCGGTGGCGGAAGAGTCGAGCTCGCCAGAGAGCCAGAAAATTCAACCGAAGACCCGCTCTCCGCCATATCTGACCGACAGACAGGCTGATGATCAGCAGAGAAAGCCTTCAACAGCAGCCGCTCCTGCACGAGCTGTCCGTCAACCCACTGCTGCTGCTCTCACGAGAACAGCTACCGCTCTTTGTCAAAATTCAAAGGCGTGCGTGAAGACATTTATTCAACGTTCAGATATTGTCACTATACAAACTGTACATTTATCTAAGTCTTAATTTATCCCAGTAAACACACCCGGTCCTCAGCTGTGAGGGAGCCACGTACATGTTGTTCGAGGAAGTCTTTTCTCGCGAGATTCAGTTGTGCAGTGTTCAATGTCCCGTGGGAAAGAATGTAAAGTCGAAATTCATACAAGAAACCGTTTCTATGGCAAGCCGTTTTCACATGTAATCGCTAGACTGGATATTCATTACTGATATCTGCAACATAATTTTGCCTAGTCAAAACTCTTATTCAAGATATCTGTAATTAGATTTTGACTAGTCAAAACTCTAATTACAGATATCTGTAATTCAGTTTTGACTAGTAAGATTCAAACTATTTTTGCCATTCATGTGTATGGGGTTTGTCATTATAGATATCTACAATTGTTATTTCGGATATCTGCAACTGAATTGTAGATGTCTGTAATTCCAGTTTGAGATATCTACAATTTAATTTTGACTAGTCATAATTCAAGTTCAAGATATCTTTAATTATCATCAACTGAAGATATCTACATGGTCCTTTCTAGATATCTTGAATTGAGTTTCAGATAGTCAAAATGACGTTGTAGATATCTCAAACTGGAATTATAGATAGTCATAATATAATTGTAGATATCTTTAATGACAAACCCCATACATATGAATGGCAAAAAATAGTTTGAATCTTACTAGTCAAAACTGAATTACAGATACCTGTAACTGTAGTTTTGACGAGTCAGAATTACGTTATAGATTTCTGTAATTCAGTTTTGACTAGTCAGAATGACGTCATAGATATCTGATCTGTAATTCAGTTTTGACTAGTCAGAATGATGTCATAGATATCTGTAATTCAGTTTTGACTAGTCACAATGACATTACTACTAGTCAGAATGACGTCATAGATATCTGATCTGTAATTCAGTTTTGACTAGTCAGAATGACGTTAAAGATATCTTAAATTAAAATTCATACTAGTCACAATGACATTACTACTAGTCAAAATGACGTTATAGATATCCATAATGGTAATTCTGGATAGTCAAACTTAGCGATTAAATGTTAAAACGGCTTGCCATAGTATTCGCAATAAATACAAAATACAACCATTTAAAGTTGCATGTCCCTTCCCTGAGCCAAAATAATGATAATAATAATTAGGGTTGGGAATCTCTCTGTGATAGACAATTCCATACGTATCTAGATACACGGGTTACGATACGATTCAAAAACGATTTTTTTTTAATACAGAACGATTCGATACAGTGTAGGAACGATACGATTCGATACGATTCTATGGTTAACATTTGTTGATGTAGACATTAATCATACATTATAAAATAAAGAAGCCAATTCTATAAAAGTGACATTCTTACAGTATTTTCAGATTTATAAAAGACCACATCCCCAAGCATTGTTGCTGTATGGCACTGGCAAAAATAAAATAAAAAGACAAACAACAACAAAATCACATGTTAAATGTATTTATTTTTAGACATGGACCAAAAAAAGACTTGCTGAATGAACATCATTTTGTTGGATGGGATCAATATAAAAATGAGAAGAAGTTTTAAACTTTAAGTGAAGTGAACTTTAAGTAAAATTTAAGTGTTTTAAACCTACTTGTTGTGTTGTTTTTATGGTATTGTCTGTGTTTTTGTATGTATCTTATATGGACTTGAGTCTGGAATAAAGTTTATCATAACGCTGTACAATATAAACATAAAGCAGAATAAAATAATAACATGCAATGTAGGGGCAGAATCTGACATCTCCTGTTATTAGTTGATATCATGGACCGTGATGACTAGCAGCTTATCACTGACAGCATGTCAGACTATTTCTCTGTGTTTGCTACACTCTGAGTTTGTCATTTATAAAAAGATAAATCACTTTTCTGTAATACATCAATGATATTTCAGTGGAATAAATTACTTATTGACTTATTCATACTTCAAAAATAGCATCAATATGTGATTAACATAAGGGTGGATCAAAATAAAATAAATAAATAAAATAAAATAAAAAAACAACCAGCCACCCTCCTCCCCTGACAAGTAAAGAACAGTCCCTAAAGTGCGCTGAGGTTTGTGGAAATGTGAACGGCTCGTTTCTCCTCTGACATGTCACATATCTGTGTGCTGCCACGGCTTGGCTGGTATTTCTGGGCAGTCATGACACCGACGAAGACTTCTTGGACCTGGAGCCGGGCTTCTCGGTCGCCGGCAAGCCGTTATCATGCGCCGCCGTATTTGACAGGAATACGTATTTCTGTCTGTGTCTGTGACCCCGTGTTCAACCCACAACCGACAGGATTCGCCTTTAGTTTCTGCTGCGGCTTGGCTGCTCCCTGGTTTATCCAACCAGCATAAGCTTCTGTTCCTCATCTCCACCGGTCAAGCTGGCGCTGACGATCCATTATCGTTGTCAGTAATGCCTGCTACAGAGCATGCCGCTGGGCCGGCTCTCGCGTTGTTTTCGAGATGCAAATTGTTAAAGCCAGTCAACCGAATGCTAGTCTCGCGATACCCGAATCCATGACTCTACAATCGATTCATCTAAGGATTCATGGCTGATTCGAATCGATTGAGGAGGCTGCTACCAACGTAGCCGTATGCCTGCCATACTGCCCACAGACACAGAGACATATACACATAGACGCCGCATCGAGCGCTGAGCCGTACGTCAACGTCGCCGCCATACTAGATGTGGCAAGGCTGCGCTGTAAACTAATACAAGTGAATGGACTTAATTTCATAAAGCGCCTTTCTACAAAGAAATTTACGTTAATGCCTCTTGTTTTCCGGCACTACCTTGTTCTCTATAGCTGATGTAAGGTGAATTACCTGTGTGGTATCAATAAAGTTCTTATCTTAGCCATCTGAGAAGATTGTTTTTGGGGCCTAACTGTTTCCCAAGTATATTAGTGTGTGTGTGTGTGTGTGTGTGTGTGTGTGTGTGTGTGTGTGTGTGTGAATGAATAAACGAGAGGCATTAACGTAAATTTCTTTGTAGAAAGGCGCTTTATGAAATTAAGTCCATTCACTTGTATTAGCCATAGACAGTTTACAGCGCAGCCTTGCCACATCCAATATGGCGGCGACGTTGACGTACGGCTCAGCGCTCGATGCGGCGTCTATGTGTATATGTCTATGATACTGCCAGTCTGGAGACTGGAAATAATGTGTTCTTAAACCCAATATCATTGAAACTGACTGTTCTGTTCCTTTCTGTAGAGCAGACTGAGGCTGGTTGGTACATTTTTCCCTCTCTGCTGTATTTCTCTGGCATAATTTATGTTATAATAATCTAACAAGTAGCAAATGGAAGGTTACGGTATCTGCTATAAAAAATAAAAAAAAATTTAATGTACACAAATGTTTTCTAAAAATTAGGTGATCTGTGATTAAAGTCATGTTGTGCATGTTACGGGTTGATTGGCATGTTAAAATGCTATAGTTACAAAAAATGAAGCACCCAATAGAAACAATTTAATTCATCAAGAACCAGAGAAGATGAACCTTTAATAGAACATCCACCCATTTTTAAAACTGAACATTTTTAAACATTCCATCAGTATGAATACCATTTGCCATTGACCATTTAATTTTCCAAAAATTTCCAAAAATGTTTTAATATCTTAAAAATATAGTTACATTTAAACTCTTAGTTGGTTTACATACACGCCAACCAACCCCAAAGTCAGTGTGTCGGCCAACCCCACTCACATTTGATCCAACTTTGTTATGATATTATGTTAGCCAGCTGCCATCACTCACTACAGACTTTTCAAATCTTTCTATTGACCACAAGTAATACTTTTCCAATATCTCTAACACAGTTTTATAATACATTTAGTGAACAGACTACTTTATTACTTTCTTTACCTTAAAACTGAATTGTTACCTTGCCAAAAAAGTTAGTGACTTTCAGATGTTTTAACATAGTATATGAGTGCATGTGAAGAAAGTTAATATTTTTATGTTGTATTTTTGTTGCTGTGATCTTCAAAGGACCAGGAAGTAGCTGTGTGCCAACCAATGCCTTGTAGCCAACCAACTCCAAGTACCCGTCACTGTAATGTGCAGTTCAGGCAGTGCTTAACGTGGGCAGAATCAATCAATCAACCACACTGCCGCCCTCAGTCCATCCACCTCACTCCCACATATCAGACCAATTTGCTAAGAGGACAGCCGACAGCAGCTTTGGAGGCATTCTTTCAGTTAGCAGCTGTAGCAACTTGACTTCAGCCAGAGCTATGTCTCTATATACAGACTTAAGTGAATGTAGAGTCTGTAGGCAAACCCCGGAGATCTTGCCTCCGGAAGAAGAGTGGTAGAACCCTGGTTTTAGGTTGTAGGCTGTTTGTAGTCCGCGTGATATTGACCAATCACGTTTGAGCCGGCTGCAGTTGTTGCCAGGTTAAATGGTCCATGCGGTGAACTAACGAGGTGGAACATAATTGGCGTCACTGCAAACTCTGAATCCATCACAATGGTTCAGCATATTTACTTATATATAAACGGAAGCCGGAAATGGAAATTCGCCTCCTCAAACCAGAATGCCAAAAAATCGGGGGTCTGCCCCCAGAGGCTGTATCGTCGTCTGCCGGAAGTGAGACGCCAAATACAGTTGATGAATGAGCCAGAGCAAACCCCAACTTCCCGCCGGATCTGCAAAATTGTGGTGCTGTCATTACACAGGTCAGACCCAGCTGCTGCTGCTGGCCAGTGGCCTGCTGTGACCCCAAGCACTAGGTCAGGGGGATAGTTAGCTAACTAGCAGCCAACACAGTCAGAATTGCTAATGTAGGGTGGCACTCAACGTTTGACTCCACCCACGTGAAGAACAGCTCCGACTTGCACACTGCATCCCAGTCTCCCCTATATGCTAACAAACTCTGGGAGGGTGGAATAGGCTGAATAAGACCACAACAGTGACATCTGCTGGTTACTTGAGAGAATTGGTTTAATTGGTTGACTCTGGAAAAACTAACACGTGAAAACCGAAATTTTAATGGAGTTTAAATACATTAATCAAACAAGTTATCAGTGTCATTAAAAAATAATTCCACATTCATAAACTAAGTAAAGGTTAATAACAATATTTGCATAATTACAGTGGTAAAGAAGATACATGTTAGCTTGGCTTTAAAATGTAGTTTAACAAGACCAAAAGTCCTTTCCTCACATCTTCACAGATGTCCCCTTTTTAAAACCTGTTGTAGCTGCGAATGTACATCAAAATGGTACATTTTCATTACACTTTAACATTATTAAACATTACACCTCCATGTGATATCCTGACTTTTTCAAACCCATGTGGGTCAGGCACCCAAAAACAAACCATGGATCCTACACTTACCTAGCCTGATTAACACACTGAATCACTCATTTATTCCACTTCATTATTTATTTGAATCATTTTTATTTGTTGCTATTATTTATTTAAAATAATAAAAACTTTTGTCTAACATTTGCAGCCAACAGCATAGGCGTCCTTTAAAAAAGCCCAAATCAAGTCAAACCTGATGAATCACTAGGGTTATTTTCCCACCCTTAACAAAACTCCTAGAGACATTATCATAGATAAATTGACCTTATTGTAGAACATTTTGGAGCTTTGTTTCTGGTGCGTTTACCCGTTGCTGTTGGTTTAGAATATTTCACATCTATTTCTAGCATTTTTAATCCATGGCTTAATGACTGGAAAGTTCTATGTATTGCTAACCACACATGTATCTACATCTTTCTGTGCATTTTGATGACCATGCATCTGAGAGACATATGTTACTGTTCTGCTTCTTTAGGCTTGTCATCATTCTGCTCAGGAAAAAGTAAAGTGGAGACTATTTAATAAACAATAAAACAGTCAAATGAATCCATTAATCCACATATAAACCAAAGCTTAGCATTTATTTGAGTTGCTATGTAATTCAGTATTCAGTACAATGAACAGTTGTGGACAAACCTGCTTGTTTAGATGAACTCTGGAGGCTGCAGGAGACCCAGACACTTGGCCTGTTCCCTGGCTTTCTCCTGCTCTAACATCTCTGAGTTTAATGGGGGGAAAAAAGATAAGATAAAAAGATAAAGGGATATCATCTGAAATTCAGATTATAACAGTGGTTAAGGAACTAAATGATAGCTGTGGCCAAATTAAGCTTCGTGAACCATTATCTTTATTTTCTGAGCCCACTAGATGGCGCTCTCTGTTTATCAAAGGGTTGAAAGCCCACAGCCTGTTAAAAAAAAAAAGACAAAGACAAACCATCAAAAAAAAAAAAAAAAAAGAACAAGAGCGCCATTTAGTGGGGTCAACAAATACAACTAATTGTTCAATTGGCATTGAGGAGTTACTGCTCAGAAGAGCTGCAGAGTTTGGTGATAAATCTTTGTGGGTTCTTCAAGCCTGTTTCACAATATGGTCATTTGGCCCTTTGTGGATTTAATAAATTATTAAATATTATTATATTATATTATATTGTATTATATTATATTATATTATATTATATTATATTATTATTAATTATTATTGCAGCTTCAAAAAAAGACTTGAGGGATAAACCATACCCATATCCTGCAACACATTCAGTTATATAGCTTTGATGTAAATAATATTGCTTCCTTCTAAATACGTTATTTTAGAGTTTATGATCTGTTATGATCTGTGTTGGAGGCCCAGACCTTTCTATTTTTGCAAAAACACGTTTTATATTTTTACAAGAATGTGTGTGTATATATATATATATATATGTATATATATATATATATATATGTGTGTATATATATATATATATATATATATATATATATATATATATATATAACCGGTTCCGGTTTGGGGGAGGCTGCACGCTGCACACCAGAGCACGCCAGAGCGTTGAATTGTTTGTTTGTTTGAAAAACTTTGATTTGAGGGTTTTGTTTTGGGTTTTTTTCCATTTAATTAATTAGCAATAATATTTGCGTGGTGAAACACCCGGTGTATGGACACCGTCAGACTGTTAAGAAGTGGTGCTAAAATTACGGACTCAGCAACCGCAGACATGGCAAGTACTAAAGACTGCAATGTTGCGCAAGAGCTAAAAAAAAAACTCACCTCAAAAATTGAGGAGATGAATGGAAGCATCCGAAAGGAGTTAAATAGCAAAGTGGATCATCTTGAATCTACCATCAGGCAAAGCCAAGACCAAGTTCTGGCTGAGATGGCGAAGCAGAGTAAAGAAATAAGAGCGCACATGGATCTGGAGATCAGGCGTCTGGAGGCGCGCATTGACACTTTGGAAAATAAGATCAACGGAGACATCAGTATATCAAAAGTACGATTTGACCCAGATGTGTCAATAGTGATTTCAGGTCTCCCGGTGGAAGTCAATGAAGATCTCCAGCTGAAGGTGCTGCAGCTTGTCTCGAAGGGCCTTGGTAGTGAGGCCGTACCTGTTGCTGTGGAGAGGGTGCGGAACCGTGGGAGAGCACCGGAGCTGATAAAAGCCGAGTTCAGCTCCGTGTATGAGAAGGTCGCCATTCTGAGGAAAAAGCAGCAGCTACGGGAACACCCGGAATATGGCAAGGTGTACATAAGATCGGCAAAGTCCCATACTGACAGACTGATTGAAATTAATTTCAAGACGCCCCTTAAAGAGTTCCCAGGAGGGACGGAGTTCTACGTGGCAGGAAACGGCCGGCTACGGAGGAGAGAAAACCAGCAGGGGGGACCTGCGGGGCTGGAGCAGCGAGGTGCAGGACGTCCGTGAGGATCCATCCATCCCTTAACGGACACATTAACACTGGTTCATTGGAACATTAATGCCTGGACTGATCTGAACAGTAGGTTACGATCCACAGTGTTAACATCATTATCTCCCGATATAATTTCTTTAAATGAAACCCATTTAAGAGGAGATGAAAATATTTATTGAGAGGGTTATGTTTGGTTTGGTCATAATAGAATGACACACATTAAAGCTCCAAGAGGCTCGGGTGGAGTAGGGATATTTGTTAAATCTCATCTTTTCACTGATTATGAAATAGAAATAATTGATAAAACAGTGGATGGAATTTTAGGGATCTGTTTTACGCATAGATGCACAGATTATTCATTTGTTGTTTACTCATGTTATTTACCACCTGAACTGTCTCATTGGGGAAGAGATGCGTCTTCCTTTTTTGCTCATTTATTGAGCCAGGTGTATTTATTTTCAAATTTGGACGCAATTTACGTTTGTGGAGACCTAAACAGTCGAATTGGTGGACAGTTAGACTATTTAAGTGAAGTTGATAATATCCCTGTTCGTACTCCAATTGATAACTGTGTGAATCACCATGGAGAAACCTTCTTGGAATTTCTATTAGACTCTAAAATGTGTGTCTTAAACGGTCGAATAAATCCACTTGATGATAACTTTACATCAATCTCAGTTAAGGGGAGGGCTGTTGTTGATTATATGGCTGTACCCTATGACTGTTTAGAAACTTGTTTAGATTTCAAGATACTTCCCTCATCTCAACTCATATCAGACTGTCAATGCTATGACTTGATTAGTGGTAGGTGTCGTGTCCCAGATCACTCACTGTTATTTCTTAAGTTCAAGGTGCGGCAACAAACTGGTATTCTCGATGAGAATTATCACGAATCAAGAAAATCTGTACATAGTATATTATTCACCCGAAAATTATGTAGGAATGTACCAAATCAATTCTCAGAAAGAATGAAAAAAGGTGTAGATGAATTGGCTGAAAGTATGCAGGAAATACTGAACTCACAGGAAGATACTGATAAATGGTACAGTAGAGTTTGTGAGCTCTTATACAGTGAGTTAGGAGGGACTGGACCTAGGAAAGGACTTTTTAAATCAGGAAATAAAATTCATAGGCTTAATAAACCTTTTTGGAATGAGGAGCTGGGGGACCTGTGGAGGGAAACGCATAGAGCAGAACATCTTTACCTGAAATATAAAGGGGACAAAGACCAAAAAGAACAGCTCAGGGTCAATTTTAAGCTGAGTCGAAATTTGTTTGATAAAAGGTTACGTTACTTTAAAAAACAATATAACAAGGGATACATCTTACAATTGGAAGAAACACACACTAACAATCCCCAGCGTTTTTGGGATCAGATTAATAAACTTGGGCCAAGAAGACGAAGTAAAATACCATTGGAGGTGTATGATAACAAGGGCCAATTAACCTCAGACATCCCACAGGTATTAAATGAATGGGAAAAGTGTTTTGCACATTTATTTTCAGGGAACCAAGAGGGAGATTATTTTGATTCAGTCTTCTTTGAGGAAAATTGTTTTCTCAAATACCAATTAGAAAATAAATCACCTCACTCTTCTTTCGTGCGGGAGAATGTTTTAAATGAAGACATTCATTTAGAGGAGGTGAAGAAAGCTATTGCTATTTTGAAAGAGGGAAAAGCCTCAGGGTTTGATGAATTGACAAATGAAATACTGAAATGCTCTATGTTCACAGATCTTCTTTATGTCCTATTTCATTTTTGTTTTGAAAACGGGATTATTCCTTCAGTGTGGTACAAATCTATCGTTAGCCTAATACCGAAATCCTCAAAACATGATCCCAGAATACCGTTAAATTATTGTGGTATCAGCTTACTGAGCACAGCATACAAACTATATACATCTATTCTTAACACCAGGCTCATGGCCTATCTGGAAGAAACTAGTTGCCTAGTAGAAGAGCAGAATGGCTTCAGAAAGGCTAGAGCCTGTGTAGACCATGTGTATTCAATCACTACTGTAGTTAGAAATAGAATAATGCAAAACAGATCATCATTTGCCTGTTATATTGACTTTCAAAAAGCATTTGATTTCGTTAACAGAGATCTACTAGCCTATCGTCTCCTTGAGGAAGGGATAGGTGGGAATTCTATTGGGCCATACAGTCATTGTACAAAGATCCCCAGGCCTGTGTTAGAGTGAATGAATATTGCTCAGGGTGGTTCCCTACGCCATCTGGTGTCAAGCAGGGGGACTGCCTCTCTCCTACTTTGTTTGCCATCTTTATTAATAATTTAGCTAAGGAAATAAAACATTTAGGATTGGGTCTTAACTATGACAGCAGTAACAAATTAGATATTTTACTTTATGCAGACGACATAATTTTGGTAAAACGAAGAGGATCTGCAGAAAATGTTGGTATGTGCAGAGAATTGGTGTAGAAAGTGGAGACTTACAGTTAATCATAGTAAAACTCAGATCATGCATTTTAGACAGATTGGGACTAAAATGAGTGACACACAGTTTTATTTTGGGGAACAAAAACTAGAGTATGTAGGAAACTACAAATACCTAGGTTTTCATTTGGATGAACATCTAAATTTTGAATACGGTACATCTCTGTTAGTGGAATCTGCAAGCAGGGCACTTGGTGGTGTAATAGCAAAGACTAAAAAGCTGGGCAACTTAGGATATGCTACCTACTCCAAATTGTTTCACATGTGCGTTTGCCCTGTTATTGATTATATGGCAGGAGTATGGGGCTCAAAGGAAAACAGGAATGGACAAAAGGTACAGAATAGGGCAATACAATATTTTTTGGGGGTCCACAAATTTACACCAATACTTGCTATAACGGGAGATATGGGATGGGAGCCGTGTGAGGTGTGTTGGAAAGGTGGCATGTTAGCTTTATGGAATAGAATAGTGAGGATGCCAGAGAGTAGAGTTGCCAAGAAAATATTCAAATGGGATGTCATGATAAAAGGTGCATGGGCAAGTGAAGTAGAAGATATACTTATGAGGATTGGTGCATTGGATGTATTTCAGAATGTGATCACTGTGGACGTCTCTTTGGCTAAAGAAGCCTTGTTTAAAGAATGCCAGATTAAATGGTCACAGGACATACTGTATAAACCAAAATTAATCAATCAATCAATCAATTTTATTTATAAAGCCCAATATCACAAATCACAATTTGCCTCACAGGGCTTTACAGCATACGACATCCCTCTGTCCTTAAGACCCTTACAGCGGATAAGGAAAAACTTCCCAAAAAAACCCCTTTAACGGGGAAAAAAACGGTAGAAACCTCAGGAAGAGCAACTGAGGAGGGATCCCTCTTCCAGGACGGACAGACGTGCAATAGATGTCGTACAGAACAGATCAACATGATAAATTAACAGTAATCCATATGACAGAGAGAGAGAGAGAGAGAGAGAGAGAGAGAGAGAGAGAGAGAGAGAGATGCAGGTAATGACAGTATCTTACAACAACATTAATGAAAGTAATAATATTATAGTTATAGTTCTGGTTACTGCGGTACAATATGTTGAAAGTATGTATTAATACCTGGCAGTATACATGTGTGACAATAATCATATGTGTATAATAACAGAAGAAGTATGACTAATGACTAATGATGGCAGCAGCAGCAGGAGGCATCTGGACCACGGCAGCAGCACAACCACACACGTCACGCTGTCCAGGCACCGCTGTGATATGAGTTAATCTGAGAGACAGTGGAGCACAAAGGCTCCGGAGAAGAAGCCGAGTTAGTGACATCCAGAATGGCCGGGTTAGCTAGATGCAGTAATAGGATATGAGAGAGAGAGAAGGAGAGAAGGGGCCCGGTGTATTATCGGGGGGTCCTCCGGCAGACTAGGCCTAAGTCAGCCTAACTAGGGGCTGGTACAGGGCAAGCCTGAGCCAGCCCTAACTATAAGCTTTATCAAAGAGGAAAGTCTTAAGTCTAGTCTTAAATGTGGAGACAGTGTCTGCCTCCCGGACCGTAACAGGAAGATGATTCCACAGGAGAGGAGCCTGATAGCTGAAGGCTCTGGCTCCTGGTCTACTTTTGGAGACTTTAGGGACCACGAGTAACCCTGCGTTCTCAGAGCGCAGTGTTCTGGTGGGATAATATGGTACTGTGAGCTCTCTAAGATATGACGGAGCTTGACCATTTAGAGCTTTATAAGTTAACAGTAGGATTTTAAATTCAATTCTGGATTTTACAGGGAGCCAGTGCAGAGAAGCTAAAACAGGAGAGATATGATCGCGTTTCTTAGTTCCTGTTAGTACATGTGCTGCTGCATTCTGAATTAGCTGGAGAGTTTTTAAGGACTTACTAGAGCTACCTGATAATAGAGAGTTACAATAATCCAGCCTTGAGGTAACAAAAGCGTGGACCAATTTTTCTGCATCTTTCCGGGTCAGGATAGGCCTAATTTTCGCAATATTACGCAGATGAAAAAATGCAGTCCGTGAGGTTTGCTTTAAATGAGAATTAAAAGACAAATCTTGATCAAATGTTACTCCGAGGTTTCTTACGGTAGTGGCAGGGGCCAGAGCAATGCCATCTAGAGAAACTATGTCATCAGATAAAGAGACTCTGAGTTGTTTGGAGCCAAGAACAATAACTTCAGTTTTGTCTGAATTTAACATCAGGAAATTGGTGCTCATCCAAGTTTTTATGTCTTTATTGCAATTATGGAGTTTAGTTAATTGATTGCTTTTCTTCTGGCTTCATTGATAAATACAACTGAGTATCATCCGCATAACAATGGAAATTTATAGAGTGATTTCTAATGATGTTACCTAAAGGAAGCATATATAGAGTAAACAGGATTGGTCCGAGCACAGAACTCATGGAACTCCAAAACAAACTTTAGTACGTAAGGATGGTTCATTGTAACGCCAACAAATTGAAAACGATCAGATAAATAAGATTTAAACCAGCTTAGTGCTGAACCTTAAGCCAATTAAGTGATCCAGTCTCTGCAGCAGAATTTGATGGTCAATTGTGTCAAACGCCGCACTAAGATCTAATAAAACAAGTACAGAGACGAGTCCTTTGTCTGAAGCAATCAGAAGGTCATTTGTAATTTTAACTAGAGCTGTCTCAGTGCTATGATGCACTCTAAATCCTGACTGAAATTCCTCAAATAAATTATTATCCTGGAGAAAATCACACAGCTGGTCTGCGACTACTTTCTCAAGGATCTTTGACATAAAGGGAAGATTAGATATTGGTCTATAATTGGCTAACACCTCTGGATCCAGGGTGGGCTTTTTTAGTAGAGGTTTAATTACAGCTATCTTAAAAGACTGTGGTACATAGCCTGTTAATAAGGATATATTGATCATATCTAATATATGAGTGTTAACTAAAGGAAAGACCTCCTTAAGTAGCCTAGTTGGGATGGGGTCTAAGAGACACGTTGATGATTTGGATGAAGAAATCACTGCAGTCAATTCTTGAAGAGAAATTGGGGAGAAGCAATCTAAATATATATTAGATTTTACAGCTGTGTTTGAGGTTAGATAGGTACTATCTGAGGGCAGGAGGTCATGAATTTTGCCTCTAATAGTTAGAATTTTGTCATTAAAAAAGCTCATAAAATCATTACTGCTAAGGGCTAAGGGAATACAAGGCTCAATAGAGCTTTGACTCTCAGTCAGCCTGGCTACAGTGCTGAAAAGAAACCTGGGGTTGTTCTTATTGTCTTCTATTAGAGCTGAGTAATAGTTTGCTCTGGCATTGGAGGCCCTCTTATAAGTTTTGAGACTGTCTGTCCAGATTAAACGAGATTCTTCCAGTTTGGTTAATCGCCAATTCCTTTCAAATTTTCGCGATATTTGTTTTAACTTACGGGTTTGACAGTTATACCAAGGAGCGAACTTTCTTTGCTTTTTTAACTTCTTTTTAAGAGGAGCTACAGAGTTGAGCGTTGTTCGTAGCGAGCCTACGGTGCTATCAACAAAATGATCAATTCGGGAGAGGTTAAAGTCGGCACGGGAAACCTCTGTTACTGAAGGTATTGGTATTGAATTTAACGAAGTAATCTTTTCCTTAAGTTTTATGACAGCACTATCTGATAAACATCTAGTATAGTAACTGTTGCTGAGTGGCATGTAATCGAGTAAAAAGAAATCAAAAGTAATCAGATAATGATCCGATAGCGAGGGATTCTGTGGAAAGACTTTTAGGTTATCAATTTCAATTCCATACGTCAGAACTAGATCGAGGGTATGGTTAAAACAATGAGTAGGTTCATGTACACCCTGACTGAAGCCAATGGAGTCTAATAATGAGATAAACGTGGTAGCCAGGGAGTCATTATCAACGTCAACATGAATGTTAAAATCGCCTACAATAATAACTTTATCTGATTTAAGAACTAAACTGGATAAAAACTCTGAGAATTCAGATAAAAATTCAGAATACGGGCCAGGAGCACGGTACACTATAACAAATAAAAGTGGCTGCAGGTTTTCCAGGTCGGATGTAAAAGACTAAGAACGAGGCTTTCAAATGAATTATAATCTAGTTTAGGTTTAGGGCTGATTAACAGGCTAGAGTTAAAAATGGCTGCAACTCCCCCTCCTCGGCCGCTGCCTCGAGGAATGTGGGTATTATTATGACTGGGAGGAGTGGACTCATTTAGACTAACGTATTCATCTTGACACAGCCAGGTTTCAGTGAGACTGAGTAAATCAATATGATTATCTGATATTAATTCGTTTACTAATACTGCTTTAGACGATAGAGACCTGATATTTAACAGTCCGCATTTAAGTCTCCTGTTTTGTCTTTCTGTCACAGAAGAGGTTTTAATTTTTATGAGGTTGTTATGGACAACTCCTCTTTGTTTAATTTTAGATTTAGATAATTTAGGCGGTCGGGGGACAGACACCGTTTGTATAAAACTATTAAAACTATGGCTGGGTAACTGAACTAGAAGCTTAGAGAGGCGTTTAGGACTGCGCCTCCGAGTCCTGGTCTCAACTCTGGGTTGTCAGGGATTTAAATTACTAATAAAGTTTGCCAGGTTCCTAGAAATGAGAGCAGCTCCATCCAAAGTGGGATGAATGTCTCCTAATAAGACCAGGTTTTCCCCAGAAAGTTTGCCAATTATTAACAAAACCCACATCGCTTTGCTGGACACCACCTGGACAGCCAGCGGTTAAATGATGACATGCGCTAAACATGTCATCACTGGTCAGATTTGGAAGGGGTCCAGAGAAAACTACGGAGTCCGACATCGCTTTTTGCGTATTCACACAATCAAGCAATATTAATTTTAGTGACCTCCGATTGGCGTAACCGGGTGTCATTGTCACGACGTGAATAACAATCTTACTGAATCTAGCTTTAGCCAGCAGCTTTAAATTTGATTCAATGTCGCCCGCTCTGGCCCCAGGGATACATTTGACTATGGCCGCTGGTGTTGCTAACTTCACGCTTTCTCAGAATAGAGCTGCCAATAACCAGAGTTTTATCCTCAGCGGTGTGTCGCTGAGTGGGGAAAAGCGGTTGGAAACGTGAACAGGCTGGTGGTGAGCCGTGGGCTTCGCTTGAGCTGTGCTTCTGGCGAATCAGAACCCAACCTCCCGGCTGAACAGGAGTTACCGGAGGACAGTTAGTAGAGGCTAAGGCTATGCTATGTGGCTCCGCACCGGCTACAGGGGACTGGCTAACTACCGCAGCTGCTGAATGGTTTTCCATGGTGCGGAGCCGCGCTTCTAATTCACTAAGCCTCGCCTCCAACGCAGCAAATAAGCTACACTTGTTACAATTACCACTGTCGCTAAAGGAGGCAGAGGCATAACTGAACATTTGACACACCGAGCAGGAAAGAGCAGGAGAAGGAGAAGTCATGGCTAAGCTAATGTAGCTAACAAGGCTAAGAGCGTGCAAACAACAGCTAAGAGATTAGCGAGAAAGTCGTAGAAAGGAGGAGAGCTATAGGTGCTTAAACAGAAATTAAGAACATATAGCATAATAAAAAGCTGTTATGGCAGTGAAAAGTATGTTTGTGCCCCTTTATCTAAAAGACAACGATCACTATGTGCCCAGCTCCGTTCTGGAATCCTGCCTCTGCATCTTGAGACAGGACGTTATCGGGGGGGTCTCAGAAGAAGAGAGGTTTTGTTCATATTGTGATATTAATGATACTGAAAATGAGTTCCATTTTGTTTTTTATTGTTCTCTGTACCATGAGTTGCGTCAGAAATTATTTAACAGGTGTAAGAATTTAGATTTGATGTGGTTGAATTATGCTGAGAGGCTCAAATGGATTTTTGATTACAAAGTATTCGCACTTGCTGACTATTTAGAGAAAGCTTGGGATAAACGAAGAAAAGTAACATATATGTAAAAATATCTATTTTGGTTTTGTTGTGGAGAAAGAACTATTATTTACTTTTATTTTATTTATTTATTCATTTGTTTTCTTTTTTTTTTGTTTCGTTTTTCTGGTGTAAATTGTGTAGCCCCCAAATTAAGTGGATGTGATTTTGTAAACTGATGATTTTCTTTTTCTGGTGTCTTATAATCCCGTAAGGGATGGGTCTTTGGACATGACACGAAAATAAAACTCATTCATTCATTCATTCATTCATATATATATGTATATATATACATACTTGGAATGTATTTTGTAGGGTATAAAATAACATATTCGCTTTATACTGAAAAACATTTATTAGAGTTTAAGTAATTAATATATGTATACAGGGCTCAACCATAATTAAACATACAGTAGGCTCAGAGGAATAGTGTGACATTCCCAGAAGTCCCTTTCTTGTGGAGAGCTAGATGAGAAGATGGATACAACTCTTGTATCTTTGCTTTAACTTTGAAACTGTTCACTTAGCTTAGTATTAAAACTGGAAGCAGGGGGGAAACAATGAGCCCAGCTCTGTTCAAAGTTAAAAAATCTGTCGGTACATTTTATCTTGTTTGTTTAACCTCTACAAACAGGCATGTAAAGACAAGCTGTGGCTTCACAAAGAATTTCCTGCTGTAACCTTTTTTTATTTCTTTGTGTTGTTTATCAGGAATTTCACTTAGAGGAGCAGGTTAAGCGGTGTTTCATTTCAGTATTTCAGTATTTTAAAAATCACAACACACACACTGCTGAATGAGGTCATTCCAACACATATTTCCTCTGGAATCAGTCACTGTAATTTCCATTATTTCCATTATTCCTGCTTTATATACCTGTTGATTTTCCAGGCTGCAACTGTAACAGGGAGAGTCAGGCTTTAGCTTCTTTCAGGCTATATCAGCTATCAGCTCCTATATCAGTTCCTATATCAGATCCCCTACACAGTGGTTATTAAGCTTCAGCACAGAGAAAGAAACAAAGACAGATGGAGTGCTTCTTACTGTAGAAAAGCAGACAGGTTCCTTTTTTGCCATCGCCTGTGACAGTGGTGGAGCGCATCATCAGACATCATCACAGGTCCTCAGGAAGTCAGCTTCATATGTGGAATCACGAGCAGAGAGGAGAAGCAAACATAAAAGACAGCAGTCCTTGCCTTTCTCACTTTGTGTGTCCCTTCTTAAACACATCCTTCTTTTCCTTTCTTGTTTCCTGCCTTCCTTTCCTTCTTGCTGATCTGAAAGTGAGATAACACTGATGTTGACAAGCTTTAGATTCTTGAGTACATTTTACTTCTAAAATCTGTTTACTTAGTGAGTGTTAAAATTTTGATTGTGGGATTTTTTTCTTGTACATTAAATTATCACAATTGAAAATATGCAGAGGTATGTTGACAGTTGCCTTGTTTGACCTGTAAAAGTCAAGGACTGCTGGCCGACATCTGTGAAACACCAAACAGGATCAGCAGTGTCTCTCGTCTCTAGTTGTCCTCCGCTTATCTGGGTCCGGGTCGCGGGGGCAGCAGCCTCAGCAAAGAAGCCCAGACAGTCCTTTCCCCAGCCACCTCCGTCAGCTCTTCCAAGGGAACCCCGAGGCGTTCCCAGGCCAGCCGGGCAATGTAATCCCTCCAGCATGTCCTGGGGCGGCCCCGAGGTCTCCTCCCGGTTGGACATGCCCGAAACACCTCCCAAGGGAGGCGTCCGGGAGGCATCCTTACCAGATACCCGAACCACCTCAACTGGCTCCTCTCGATGTGTAGGAGCAGCGGCTCTACTCCGAGTCCCTCCCGGATGTCCGAGCTCCTCACCCTATCTCTAAGGCTGAGCCCAGCCACCCTGCGGAGGAAACTCATTTTGGCCGCTTGTATTCGCGATTTCGTTCTTTCGGTCACTCCCCATAGCTCGTGACCACAGGTGAGGGTGGGAACGTAGATCGACTGGTAAATTGAGAGCTTCGCTTTCTGGCTAAGCTCCCTCTTCACCACAACGGACCAGTTAAGCGTCCACATCACTGCTGACGCCGCCCCAATCCGCCTGTCAATATCCTGCTCCATCCTACCCCCACTCATGAACAAGATCCCGAGATACTTAAACTCCTCCACCTGAGGCAGGACCTCCCCCCTGACCTGGAGTGGGCAATCCACCCTTTTCTGGCTGAGGACCATGGCCTCAGACTTGGAGATGCTGATTCTCTGTTCACTGTTCGATGGAACTAGGAGGACCACGTCATCCGCAAAAAGCAGGGACGAGATCCTCCCGTCACCGAACCTGACACCCTCCACCGCTTGGCTGCGCCTAGAAATTCTGTACATGAAAGTTATGAACAGAACCGGTGACAAAGGGCAGCCCTGGCAGAGTCCAACCCTCACTGGGGACAGGTCCGACTTACTGCCGGCCACGCGAACCAGACTCATGCTCATTCGGTACAGGGGCTGGATGGCCCTTAGCAGAGGGCCACCAACCCCATACTCCCAGAGCACCCCCCACAGCATGCCCCTGGGGACACGGTCGTAAGCCTTCTCCAAATCCACAAAGCACATGTGGACTGGTTGGGCGAACTCCCATGGCCCCTACATCACCCTGGCAAGGGTAAAGAGCTGGTCCACGGTTCCGTGTCCGGGACGAAAACCACATTGCTCCTCCTCAATCTGAGGTTCAAATATCGACCGGACCCTCTTCTCTAGCACCCTGGTGTAGACCTTACTGGGTAGGCTGCGGAGTGTGATTCCCCCTGTAGTTGGAACACACCCTCTGGTCCCCTTTCTTGAAGATGGGGACCACCACCCCGGTCTGCCATTCCAGAGGCACTGCCTCCAGAGGCAATGTCCACGCAATGTTGCAGAGGCATGTCAGCCAGAACAGCCCTACAACATCCAGAGCCTTGAGATATCCGGGGCGAATCTCGTCCACCCCCGGGGCTCAGCTGCCGCGTAGTTCCTTCACTACCTCGGCGACTTCTGTCCCCGAAATTGGACGACCCGCCCCTGAGACCCCTGGCTCTGTTTCCTCACTGGAATACGTGTTGGTGGGATTGAGGAGCTCCTCAAAGTATTCCTTTCACCGCCCGACAATGTCCCCAGTTGACGTCAGCAGGTCCCCGCCCCCACTGTAAACAGTGTGAGCAAGTTGTTGCCTTCCCCCCCTGAGGTGCCGGACGGTTTGCCAGAACCTCTTTGGAGCCGATCGATAGTCTTCCTCCATGGCCTCACCGAACTCCTCCCACGCCCGAGTTTTTGCCTCCGCGACTGCCTCCGCGACTGCCGCTGCTGCGCTCCACTTGGCCCGCTGATACCCGTCAGCTGCTTCTGGAGACCCACAGACCAACCATGCCCTGTAGGGCTCCTTCTTCAGCCTGACGGCTCCCCTCACCTCTGGTGTCCACCATTGAGTTCGGGGGTTACCGCCGTGACTGGCCCCCGTGGCCTTGTTGCCACACTTCACAACAGCCGCCTTGACAAAGGCAGAGTGGAACAAGGCCCATTCGGACTCAATGTCACCCTCCGCCCTCAGGACACGGTCAAAGCTCACCCGGAGGTGGGAGTTGAAGATCATCTTGACAGGTTCTTCCGCCAGGTGTTCCCAGCAGACCCTCACTGCTCGTTTGGGCCTGCCAGGTCTGCGCGGCGTCCTCCCCTGCCACCTGCTCCAACTCACCACCAGGTGGTGATCAGTTGACAGCTCTGCTCCTCTCTTCACCCGAGTGTCCAGAACATATAGTCGCAGGTCAAATGATACGACTACAAAGTCAATCATTGACCTGCGACCTAGGCTGTCCTGGTGCCACGTGCACCGATGGACATCCTTATGCTCGAACATGGTGTTAGTTATGGCCAAACTGCGACCCGCACAGAAGTCCAATAACTGCACACCACTTGGGTTCAGATCGGGCAGGCCGTTCCTCCCACGTGAGCGTTGAAGTCCCCCAGCAGAACAATGGAGTCCCTGGTCAGGGCACTGTCCAGCACCCGTCCCAGGGGCTCCAAAAAGGGCGGGTACTCTGAGCTGCTGTTCGGCGCATAAGCGCAGACAACAGTCAGGACCCGTTCCCTGACCCAAAGGCGCAGGGACGAAACCCTTTCGTCCACTGGGGTGAACCCCACTGTACAGGCAGAGAGTCTGGGGGCTATCAGAAAGCCCACCCCAGCCCTCCGCCTCTCACCCGGAGCAACTCCAGCAAAGGAGAGAGTCCAACCTCTCTCAAGGACTTGGGTTCCAGAGCCGGAACTATGTGTCGAGGTGAGGCCGACTATATCTAGCCGGTAGCGCTCAACCTCTTCCACAAGCTCCGGCTCCTTGCCCGCCAGAGAGGTGACATTCCATGTCCCAAGACCCAACTTCCGTAGCCGAGGATCGAACCGCCAAGGCCCCCGCCTTGGTCTGCTGCCCGATCCACACTGCACCGAACCCTTCTGGATCCCTCTGCGGGTGGTGGGCCTGCAGGGGGACGAGCCTATGTAGCTGGTTCGGGCTCGGCCCGGCGGGACCCCATGGGCGAAGGCCCGGCCACCAGGCGCTCGCCCACGGGTCCCAGCCCCAGGCCTGGCTCCAGGGCGGGGCCCCAGTAACCCTCCAGGCCGGGTACGCCAACTCTTGCTGTTTTCCATCATGAAGGGTCTTTTGAACCGTTCATTGTCTGACCCTTCACCCAGAACCAATCTGCCATGGGAAATCCTACCAGAGGCGAAATGCCCCCGACAACACAGCTCCTAGGGTCATTAGGGCACTCAAACTCCTCCACCACGATAAGGTGACGGTTCTCGGAGGAGAGGATCAGCAGTGTTGTGTCAATATTCTGTTACTCTGGTCGTTGGCCCTGTTGCAGGGGTATCAGTATGTGTTGTTGCACATGAGTACTTTTGTTTTTTGGACATAATCAGTGATATGAAGACACCATATTGGACACATTTGTCTTTATTGACTTACACTGCAGATGATTAATAAAACAATAAAATCAGTAGATTCATCAGTAAGGAAAGTAATCATTGCAGCTCTGATTTTAAAGCTTTGTTAGAGGATCTTCTCTGGTCATGAAGAGTCAGATTTCTTCATCTCTACTCAGAACACAGCTCTGTGAAGACAGGAAGGTACACTTTGTATTTGGCAGGATCAATCGGATTGTAGATCATGAGAAAATTCAGTCAAATGAGGTCCTTCTCACCTTTGTTGTTATCGTAGTGAAACTGTGCAGGCTGGGGAAACTGAAGGCATTCAGCTTGTTTCGAAAAGGTCTTCAAGTCAGAGTCTGGCAGAGTCGTATTCCTCGCTGCAGAGATCAGTAGCAGTAAAGAAGCATAATTAGTCATTGTCACTAACTTTCATAGAAGCTTTTATTGTAACTATAATAAGTCATTAATGATGAGAACTAGCACCACCACTAGCCATCAGCTAGTCTCGCGCGAGTTGCCATGTAAACACAGCACTCCTGCAGCGCAGGCTAACTGACCACGGTGAGAAATGATGCTAAAAAAAGGAGACTAAATTACGTCTTTTCAAGTTAATTTTGCATGCTGCGGCTTCAGGACACTTGGATTACGACGGACGAGCCGCTCTGACATTTTTTAAATGCATTAGCGGAGTTTTATTACATTTTCAAAATGTGGGCTCTATGCTTCAAGTGGAGCTGTTATCCTCCGATACCCCGAACAAGTTTTGTGGCATGCTGACAACTTCTTGTCAGCATGACGGTCAGTAAGTACTGTCTGTATTTTCATTCTAAAGTGGCCATTTCCTTTAATGTGGCCAAGGAAACATCAGCAAACACACTGCTGAAAGACTGTGGCCACATGTGGCCCAGACCACCTACGAATCTGGTCTAATGTTCAGACCTCAACACGCATTAAGGACACATTGTGTGCATTGACACCTATACTTTTACTTTAATAAAAGGTGTAAGTGGGGCTATTAATGTTATCAGTTACAGCTGATTTTTTTTCTAATATGACAAGTCAAAACCTCATCTGGAAAAAGGACTGACTGGACAAGACACTTTTTGTATGCTGGCAGAGGCAAATGTCAGCAAGTGGCAGCCAACTTTTAAAGTTTACAACCAATAACGCACCTGAGTGTGTTCTTTGGTGACCCGCAGCCCCTTCACACCTATATTATTTGTTTTGAAATTAATGACTTTTCAGTTTGATTTGAAACCAAACTACAGGTGTGAAATTTCCCCTGGACCAAACAGCCAAACCTTGGTCTGATGAAAAGCTGTGGTCTGAATTATAGTTCAGTTTGCTCCTAGCGCAAAAACATTTGTTTGTAAGGTTTTGGCTTTTAGACCAATTACAGGAAGTTCTGGCCAGCTATCATCTGATTAGTGTAGCTACTTTCAGGACTAGCTTAATGCGTGTTTGAGAGAGAGAGAGAGAGAGAGAGAGAGAGAGAGAGAGAGAGAGGCAGATTGATGGTAGAGCAGACAGAATTGGTGAGTAAAGAAGAAATGAGTAGTAATAGTAAATAAACAGTGTAGGTTTTAGTTTGTCTATGTATAAATGCTGCAGCTCCTCAAGACCCAAGGAAAGTTCTTGTGTCCAGTTTCCCAACTGCTGGTTAAAATGAAGGGGGTTAGCCCTGAAGTGAGTGTCAACTTTGGCCTTGGAGGCAAAACAACTCCTGCATCTGAGAATGGTCTAGAGGCTGATGGAGAACAGTTCACACTCAGAACCAGAAATACAAAAACCGACACAACAAAACAAAATGAGCTGCAGTAGCAACACATGGAGAGTGGAGACCAAATGTTTAACTGACATGTGGTTCAATGACTTTATAAAGTACAGAAGAACAATTCAGTTCAATCAACTGTAAGTAGCGAGAGGATGGCGAGAGGACATAGATATGTCATGAACAGTTGTTTACTGTGCTTGCACAATGTGATGTGAAACCTAAACTAACTGTATTTAATGTATACAGCGTAACAAACAAATAAAGCATTATTTCGGACTTTAGTTCAAACTCTCAGGTGTAAAAAGGCCCTTACTTCCCCATACCTACCAAGTAAGTAGATCATTTGATAGGTGTTCTCTTTGTTGTAGTTGTACATGAGCAGACAGTCAGGGCAAGTCCGCAGGAACCTGTGGTTGGAACGGGCAGGTGCAACTGGACAGCACAACACAAACATGCACAATGAGAACAATATTCTTAACACACTAAATTATGTGGAGATGAAAAAGTTCAAAAGCTGTGTTATGACAAACCATATTACTCAGCCTATAGCAGATTGAAATTAGAAAACATTTGCTCATATAAGAAGTACCTGTCACTGTTGATCATCTTAGGTTTTACGTGTAATTAGTGTGATTAGTGGTGCAAATCTGCCACTGTGTCCTCAATGAAAGTACTTACTGTAGAACTCTAAGGCTTCGCCATCGACCAAGGTCACATTCATAGCTGTTCTCACGCATCGGTCTGTCCTAAAGTAAGATCAAATAAGAGGAAACTTTAGTGAGCCTTGTAGGGAAACTTGGGCTGTTTCAGGGATGAGGGGAAACAAACATTTCTGCAGCTTTCCATTCTGAACAGTGAAACATGAAATTGTGATATTTTCTGAGACAGATATCCTACTGTGAAAATCTCATACCATTGTAACCCTAGCTGCAAGATAACACGTCAAGGGATTACCAAGGTATTACAGTTCATTCCAGGCCATTTTCATCCACTGTTTTCCTACAAAAAGTAATGCACCAAAATTCATAAATATCCCTCGTAATGATGAGCCAGTAATTTGTGCATAACCCACGTAACCTGTAAGGCTGCAATCATGTGACCAATAAGCTGACGTGGGTAAAGAAAGAAGCGTTACCAAACAGTTCAGTTAGCAAGCAGGTTGGGGCAGTTGATGGGTCACAAAACACAGGATTTTCCCCAGGAGACCAGTGATCGGAACTGAATGAACTTTGAGTCATTCTGAGGTACATCATTAGCGTGTTTCTTTTCCTACACCTAACCACAGTAACTTTTCTTGCCTAAACCTATCCTCCGTAACTTCACACCAATTCCGCAAATTTACATTAAGGATGTGACATCATATCCTACAAATCAGCACCTCACGAATGATATGAACTGTTGCGTGTGCATTTAGTGTACAGACCCTTGTATGAGGATATTTTGTTCATCCTGTGGGGAACATGATTGTCCCAAATAATAGTTGGTGAAACATTTCCCTCTCAACCAACAATGTCAATCTGCTGGTGGCACTTGAGGAAAAGTCAGGCAATCATCAAAATCCGTAGGATTCCGCCTCCGAGAACCATGGATGTTTGTCCAAAGTTTCATGGCAATCCATCCAATAATTATTATTTCATAATGGTTATTTCAATGTTGGACTGACCGACCTAAACTGCTATCTGTTTTCAGCTTGGATCCAATCAACTGCTCCAACATCAGAGCCATCCCTTCTAATTATACATTGACCATATCTAGAAATCCAAAAAAAGAAGTGTGTCCAGATGTGCCTCCTGTGCCTCCCTCAAAGTGCCAGACTAAAGAAAATAACTAATAACAGAACCTACAAGGGGTTACTTACAGTGATGTTTGATGCGGCTGGGGCACCAGTCGGTTGGCCTGATCTAAAAGCAGAGTCTTGTTGTCTGCTGTTGTACTCAGTTTTATCCACACACTTTCCATACTCTTCAAGATGGAGTCAAAAAGTTCATTATTGGAAAACCCCTCAATAATAATCCACCTGCCCAAGATCTGTTCAGAGCAAAGAAAGGTTCAGTTCACACTGGGTTTCATAGCAATGTTATTCATATGTTTTAAAACTCAGAAATATGTCTAAATCGACCTTACATTTTGGTGAATTTACTGCGAGACAGTTGAGGTTAAATGGTAGTTGATCTGTACCTGATGAAGCTCGTTTGGTGTCAGATGCTGGATCAGCTGACTGCAGTCGTCTGTCATCAGTGCTGCTGTGCTGAAGGACAGCAATGAGACGAGGACACAGGCCAAGTGTAGCACAATCATTGTGAACAGCAGCAGGGTAACACTTCCCTTCAGACCTGAAGCATATGAGATTTATAGGCAGGCTGTGTACAGCACTACCTTTGGATCAGAGTGACAGTTGGAGTTTGCACTGGAAGCTGAGGAAGCTGGGAATTCCCATACTGGATTTAACAATTGTGGAAATTTGAGATGTGCAGTTTTGTTGATGACACATAAGCAAACACATACATCACTCTTTGGCCTGTCCCCCTCTGTGCACATACGCTGTTTTAACAGCACCGCCCTGTGTTGCTGTCAGTGAACACAATATTAGCCTGTCAGGACCTGCATTGAAAAAAGTGTACCAGTGCAAAGTCTGCAGACGACAAGTAACCTATTACTGTAAATAAAACTCACAGTGAAGGTCAGTTAATGATGACTCAGGAATTGCATCAACCGAAGAGTCAATTATGACACGTGGCAACTAGCAGGATGTTTATATATTCGACCAGTTATTAGATGTCAGCAGGTTATTCTTATTAGTGCTTGTACAAAGAGTGCTGTGTCTTTTGCCATGTTTGCCATGTGCTTTATGACTTGGCAAAACGGGCATAGACTTAGTTGTTGTTTTATATATAAAATTTATATCAAAACCCAATTGGTTGTGCAAGTCTTAGTGTAAAGTCACTTCAGTCTTTTTCCCACTGCTCAGGTAGCTTAATCACAATATTGCCATGTCGAAAGTTGGACAATGCCCTGGTTAAATACTTATGCCTACTCCACCACAGTACTGTTAGACACATTATTTTAAAGACCTTTGTCAAGATTTCCGGTTTGATTTCTGGTCAGGAGCGTTGTGCCAATAGGCCCTTTCTTTCTTCTTCTTGCTCCTAAAAATGCCAGGCCCTGACCCATTACTGTGCAGCTTCTATAATCATTTCATTTCATTTTTAAGTTTTAATGTTAAGTAAACATTCAGCAGTTTTACTTTCAAATCCTTTATTTTGAAATCTGAAACTACTGTAACCTGCAATCTGCTAGACGTATAACAGTGAGAAGAGGATAGTTATACAAGATCTGGCTATTAATATGTCATGTACATGTACTCTTAGATTCTTTCTGAGAAAGATGCCATACTGACAAAAGCAAAGTCATTTTGGGCTGAGCTGTAGATTTTCTTTTTTGTTGGTTAGGGGAGTAAATTACAACTCCAAATCTATGTGGGTATGCTAAATTACTCTCTGTAAGTTTTCAGCAAGTAGGTTAACAAAGTCAGGATTAAGCCAATCTGATAGCGGTCTCACAGAACAAGTGACTGTACCAACTAATAGAGTAAACTATAAAGCTGCTGGTTGCAGCTAAAAACCATAACAAAAACTCATTAGACAAATTATGCATGAAAGGATTCAGCAACTACTATATCCCACCATTATTTCCTTCATTCATCTTGGCTGAGCCATGGCTACCTTTCAGTATTCATCCCACAAACTTTTTTCACATACCACATCAAATACCCAATCAAAAACCCATGACGTTCTGAATGTTTATGGAATATCTTTGTTCAACATTAACAATACCAATTAACACTAACTGCCCACAACCAACATGTATATGTTCATGAAAACATTCATATTCATGAAAATTGTGCAGTCTCTTCTTTCTAGGTAAATCTTTTTCTTACTTTTGTTAGTCGAAGGTCTGATCTGAGAACAAAAGATTATGATTGGTGTTTGATGGAGAAGGAACCAGTCAGGACATTACTGACTGTCCTCATTCTCTTACAGTTTGATGGAAGCAAAAGAGGAGTGAGTGAGGTACACATCAGTTGTTTGACAGGAAGAGACGGCACAGTGTGGTCTGAGAAATACTGAGGTGAAAGCCATCAGGCCAGCACAAAGCTTTTAACTCAAAGCTTTGTGCTGGGAATCAAATCTGAAACTAGGCAACCAACATCTGTGTACTGTCTTCCTTTGCGTTGGCAAAACAAGAAACAAGTTTTGAAAAACATAAAATTCATCAACGTTAAAACTGCATACTCCAATATCATATGCATATGTGTATATGTGTGCTAAATGTCTGAATTAAAAATGAGTAGTATTTAAAATTAATCATATTTATATATATATTTTTTTTTATAAATTCTCAGTTGTGTTTTTTCAATGACTGTATTATTTGTGTCTCTTACTGTTGATGACAGATCCACTGTGACGGGACATCAAATCCATCATCTTCTACTTCCTGTGCTCCATAACTACAATGAATATCAATCTGTTTAAATCCACATAAACCTGAACACTGATGTCCCACATATTGTAAACAGGCCTACTTTACAACACAAAAAAATAATTCACATATGTAAAGTTAACTTTATCTTAGCACCACTTTATGTTTACTTTTAGTGAGGGGATTACTTACTTAGCCCACTGAATGAAAGGTGCCCATCACTCCCCATCACTGAAGAGTGACATTCATAAATGGCACTTCCAGTAATTCAGTGTGAGGGGAACCACTGCTCATACAGCCACTGTCATGAGAGGCAATAAGAAAAACAGCAAGAACAAACTGAGAAAAAAAGCATTTAAACTTATTATATGCTGAACATGTTTTATAAATTAAATTGCCACAAATAGGTCATACACAGCAGTTTTTATAGTGTTCATGTGACATGCGATTTTTTAAAACTTAATTTAAAGATCCAGTGTGTAGGATTTAGTGACATCTAGTGGTGAGATTGCAGAGATGAAACGTCCCCTGTGTGCCAAGTGTGAAGAACTACAGTGATGCAAGCACAAAAATGCAGCTGGCCCTATCTAGAGCCAGTGTTTGGTTTGTCCATTCTGGGCTACTGTAGCACAACATAGCAGACTCCATGTAACACAACAGTTTTTATTATTTTTAGGTGATTGTAAACTAATGAAAACATGGTCATGAATATTATATACCATTTATGCTAATAGATGTCCCTAAATCCTACATACTGGACTCTAATCAATTTGATTTATTAAACGTGTCATTTGTTATTGAATTTAAATAATAATATTAATTAATAATAATAATAATAATAATAATAATATATTGTATACATGTTTAACAGGTAATGTCCATATTGCTTTCATGATTTATTCTTTCATTAATCCCATATGTTGCCCCTTAAAGACTGATAACATTAATAAAGCATACACAAATAGATTATTGTTCATATTTAGCAAGTTGTTAGTTATGTTATCCTTCCACTTCAAGGAGAAATTATTTTTTGGTGGTTTCTCTGTTTTGGTTGCTCATAAAAATCAACTAAGTTGTATTTCATCCCTCATTCCCATACAGCCAAAGAGCTGCACTTTTAACTGATAGGTCAGTTTTGTAATACAGGTGTAGAGGTTGCTATGGAAGCTGGATGCCTGGCTCATGTCATTATTATTTTTATTATTTTTTTTCATGATTATGGTTGATGTAAGCAGATGTTGCATACTGACTTCTATAACCATTCACTGCTGCCACCCAGTGGTCAATATTAGGCTCATGTCTTTGTTGTTGTTGTTTTTTTTTTGGTTGAATTTTCTCAACTATGACTTCTCAGTGAATATTCTTTCAGACATCAGGGTTGCTGGTGCTGTAATATTACAAAGATTAGGATGTATTTACTTTAATTTATTGGTGGTCATTTTGAGTGCTTCTAAACCAAGGAGATGTTGACAATAAAAATGAAATTATTAGTCAATTAAATGATATATTGATTACCAAAAATAAATCAGGAACTATTTTGATAATCAACTAATTGTGTGTCATTCAAACCAAAATTCCAAATATTCTCTCTGCCCAGATTTTCCATTGTGATGTTTTGCTGTTATTCTTCATCTTATGGAGTAAACCTATCTATGGGAATTGTAAAGGTCAGACACAACAGATACAAGACAGACAAAGAATTTACCTTGGACCAGGATATAGGACATTTTGAAAGGAATTTTTCATTTCTTTGTGACATTTTATCCACCAGATGATTCATTTAGAAAATAACAGCTACAGATAAACCACTAAAGAAAATAAGTGTTGGTTGCAGCCAGTGTTGGGGACTACACGTCATTAAAATAGTCATTTAACTTCATTTTACAGCAGCTTGCTGGTAGTTCATCTACATTCATACCTGCATTGTGACATAAGTAGTTAGTTAAATTACTTTTTAGACATTTGTTTGTGTAGTTAGCCACTGAAACTACCAACAATTCTGTATGGAGCCCAGGAAGGGACATAGAGGGACAATAAAATTAAAGGTTAAAAAAAAGATGTAGTCTACTTTGTGAGTAGTTTTGCTGACAATCCTGCACTTTCCCATGAATAGTGGAATATTTTATTTTTTTATTTTTGTTTATGTCCTCTGAACAAGTGGCCCCTTTCCACAATAATCTCAGGTGAGTGGCAATTTTTGATGGCATGCGATTTTTTTTATATTTTGTTCTAATCTTGTATCACAAAGTAGTTACCCCAACAATGGCTGCAGTCCAAGTTTCAGAGACGACATCCACCCCTGCAGTCCAATACTTGGGGCACCATCACTCATGATCATGCATATGTCATTGAGGAGGTAAAGAAAACACAGCAACATGTGTTCTTTCTGAACCACAGACTATTCACCTGTATGACTATTCCTCTCCTCGTTTGAATCCATTTTCTTTTTCATAATATGTGCTGGGTTGACAGTATTGGCATATTTCCAGTATCATGATACTCTACGGAAAGGTCATCATCTCTAAACCTAGTGCATTCAAGTGGAGGGAAATGAAATGGGTTGCTCCCAGTTTGAATTAAAGTTTCTCCCCTCTCTGTCAAAATGCAGATTTTTCAGTATAGATATGAACATAAATGACCTTGGTGTTGTGTGCATGCACTCTTTTGCGTAAACAATGGCAATAGTAGTTACATGATACAACAGGTATGTTCATTCAGCATCCCTGATGTAACACACGTGACATCACCGTGTACCCCTAGTTACATCATGACCTTCACATGCCCACTACATGTGCCTGTCCTATTCTGTTCATGATCATAAAAAGACAAAAGTAGCAGAAATTTCTTCAGTTTTTACATGTAACGCATTCTATATTATATATATATGATCATACTAATAACAATGTAACCTTTAATTAGCACCCAACTCTAAAATATTTTCTAAACTATTAAAAAATATTCAGGCAGTAAATGCGCAACCCGATTTGGGGTCCTTCAGCGGTGCATGGTGCAACCATAGGTGCAACATGTGTTGGATAATTCTAGAAGAAGCTTCGTAGTTCATTTCACTTGCAGCCTAAAGTCAAGCGAAGCTCAAGCTCTTCACTGGACTCACCTCCTGGAAGCCTGAAGACACCCGGAGACTCTGCATCTTTTAGCTGTTATCTGCTGGTCAACAGTTCAGGGAGTCTGTGTCGACATTTGACGCTGCGGACGTTTTATTAAATTGAGTTAAAGTTAGCCTGTTAGCCGAGTTGTCAAAATGTTGAGTGTCGCCAAAAGCGTTTCAAGGACTCTCCAGACAAGGAACTGCACACGAAATGTCTCCTCTTTGATCAAGAAGGTGAGCAACAAACACACTTGTATAAGTAATTATACACCGCTAATATTCATCACAGTTAAAAGGTTTGACAAGTAGCCGGCTAGCTTAGCATGCTAACAGTGTTAGCGTGAGGCCATCTTACTTAATCGTGACTACTAAGATGCCATATGCAGCTAAGTTAGCGACCCAATAGCCGTCTGTGTAATTCAGCGGGTGTAATTGACACGATATTTAAGTGGTGTGTAACGTTTATAAACATTATTACTGTCTGCTTATTGTTGGTTACAACGCACGAGCTCACAATTACAGTACCGGGGTGATACCAGGTGTTTGGGGCTAAGCTAACAGGCTACATTTGACGTCTTCCCTGTTACGTATCTAACGTTAGTTAAGCTACGCACATTTCACGGAGTGTAATTGACAACTGTATTGGTGTCTCATTATCTGGATTTAATTAATAGCGTTTGTGGTAAGAAAGTGGCTCAGTGGTTCTCAGACTGAAGAGAGCAGTGACCTTCAGTGAGGTGTCCCCACCCCCAACATGCTGCAACACTTCTCACATGTTGTTCCTAAATTTAATCAGCACATTCATAACTTATTGATCGTCTCTATAAATCATTGTGCTGCTTCTTAACAGTAATTAATGATGATGTCATACATGAGCTAATCGACTTCTGACAGTATGCCAACTGTCTTTCATCAGTGTACTACCTATAAACGTAAAGGTCGATGGCATATCTAAGATATTCGCGGTTTGTTACTGTGTTTTTCTGTTTTTCCAGTTTTGTATTTAATAGTTAACTGGACCATTCTGATTAAGGTCTTAAATTGCATCTGTCTTTCTCGCAACATGTTATATGTAACAAAATTGCATTGAATAAAAACTACAGAACAATAACTGACATGAATTTTTAGTCATGTTGCTGTAGGTCATTGTTAAAAGACAACATCTGGTAATTGCTGTGTCACTGTTTTGTGATCTCTATACAGTCATGCTGGAGTGGTGGCTTCCAATCAGATGCTCTCAGAGCTCTGTCCAGGAGAGACTATGCGTGAGTATAAGTTCAAAACCTAGATCGCTTTAAGTGTCCTGTAAATTGCAGTCAGAAAATGGGTACTAGAAGTACAGTTAAAAAGTAGTTGATTAACATCAGCGTAATTACTATATGATACATGTGGCAAGTTTCAGTTCACATTTGTGACTGATGAGATACAGTCTATACAGATGCTCAGTCAATAGAGTGCTAAAGAGTGGGATTTAACAACAATTTTGGATTCAGACTACAAAAAGATCCTATCAAGTACACATTATTGTTCTTGACTGTTAGAACATTCTAGTAAAACTTTAATAATTCAACCATAATAATAATAATAATAATAATTGTGTCTATCCTCTTTGTTGTAGGTCAGAGGCCGTCAAGGGTGCAGTCATTGGCATCGACCTGGGAACCACTAACTCATGTGTGGCAGTCATGGAAGGGAAACAGGCCAAGGTGGGTATTAGCACACACTTCACACATCTGTCGTAGACATGTTTGCTTTTTGTCCTCGACAGTTCAGTATGCCAAAATTGAAAATTATGTGACCATTAAGTGGCCAGTATTATTAACCACACGTGCTTGTTTGATGGTCAGATAGTTTTGGAAACAGGATATCTCTAAACTGGATGAAAGTATACTTGTGATGATCTTGTTAACTTAACTCCAGTGTAGTTAAAGTTTGACATTGAGATGAAGCTTTATATATGACAAGTGGTCACACCCACACACAGTTTTCTGCCTTGTAGTCTCTATTTCAGACAGCTTATTTGAGAGACTAATTATGTTTGTAATAATAAGGTCCAGGAGGGGTTACAGTTGATTCTGGAATTCAGAGATTTGGTTGCAAATGCAAAGTGTTTATTTAAACCAGTATTAATATTACCTAACATGTATAAAATTGGACATTTTTTTGTGGAAATAATGGAATAAGGAAAGAGGAATTCTTTTGAATCTTGCCTACTAATAAATGTTTTTGTTTATGGTGTAACAACATATTGTGACTTGACTTTTGATGATATGAAACACGAGAACTGTTGATATCACAAACCAGTTTTCAGCTCCATGGAGCACGGCATATGAGCAGAGAAGAGCTTTTTTCCCCAAAGTTAATGCCTTGGTGCTTTCTTTGCACAATAAAAAAAATACAAGACCTTTAGACACAAAAACTTTTATCAGACTGTCGTAGGCAGGTAAACAGTCAAAAAATAGGTTTCCCGGGGCGTCGGTGGCTTAGTGGATAGAGCAGGCACCCCATGTACAAGGCTGTTGCCGCAGCAGCCCGGGCAAAAATGCCCAAAAAAATATCTTTAAAAAAAAAAGAGTAGGTTTTATAGTTTCCCAACTGCTGTTTGCTGTGACAACAAGCAGCTCAGACTGACCATGAGGTTCAGTTTCTCTTCATGTTTTCCAGACCCTTTGTTTTCTGCTCCTGACTCAGTAGTCATAGAGTGACACAGTTGGGGGTAATCACAGGGTATCACTGGGTTGAAACATGTTGTCCCCCCTTTCTTTTGTGCTACCTACAGTTAGGCCACTTTGTTTGTTTCTGTTAGCGTGTTTTGGTTCTGTTTGCTTGCTGTGTCTAAAATCCTTTTCAGTGTAACTGAATTGCAGAACTCACCATATTTACTTAAGATAATTGGGTTTTGTGGCAAACTGAGGTGTTTGGAAGCTGTTAGTCCAAACAAGTCAAACAAGTTGTGATGTGATCTTTTCCTTCCCTTCAGGACATTCTTATCTAGTTAGATAAGATATTATCTATTCATTAATTCAAGAGACAGTTATTTGCATTATGGTCAGTCAATGGCAGTAGTTTGACAAGCAGTTTTCCCCTCATCTGAAGCCTCATGTAGCAACTGAAAGATTTGTCTTTGCCTCTCAGGTGTTGGAGAATGCAGAGGGGGCCAGGACAACTCCTTCAGTCATCGCGTTCACAGCAGACGGGGAGCGTTTGGTGGGCATGCCCGCTAAACGCCAGGCTGTCACCAACCCTCAGAACACACTGTACGCCACCAAGAGACTGATAGGCCGTCGCTATGACGACCCTGAGGTCCAGAAAGACCTGTAAGTGCATCTGTGGTCTTATGTAAAACATTTTGCGTTGTTGCATGTACTCATCTCAGAAGTACGTACTTCTTGGAAAAGCTGAAGAATTTCACCACTTGTTGTGAACTTGTAATCCTCAGGATCTTTTGCTCAGGATTTTCTTAGTTTTCAGATACAAACTATTGAAAACTCATAACTAGCAAAAACTTTCAGTAAATGTTTGGGAGACAAAGTAACTGAATAAATAAACCAATTAATGAGCGCGTCTCATCAGACAAAGTTAAATGTGTTTCTTTGTGTCAACAGGAAGAACGTCCCCTACAAGATTGTGCGTGCATCCAACGGTGACGCTTGGGTGGAAGCTCATGGGAAGATGTATTCCCCCAGCCAGGTGGGAGCCTTCGTCCTGATGAAGATGAAGGAGACTGCAGGTAAGACTGAAACTGCATTAAATGTTGCTGTTGTTTCGTTGACATTTTACATCATCCATATGTGAGCATTGATTTTAATAATGATCTGTTATTTGTGTTGCAGAGAACTACCTGGGAACCAAAGTGAAGAATGCTGTTGTCACTGTACCAGCCTACTTCAATGATGCTCAGAGACAGGTATAGACACACACACACACACACACACACACACACTCTTACTTAATGCCCCTCTTGCAGTACAGTTTGATGGGTCAGTGTGTATCCATTCTGAGTGGAATACATCTGATTAATGCGCTAAAGTATTTACATGAGCACTAAAACACTCAAATAAATTTTCATGTTTAGAAAGAACAACACTGAAGTATCGAATACACTAATCTCAGCCCTCAACCATGAGAAGATTTTGAAAATATGAGCTTCTGTCAAACACGTTATGTCATTATTTGTTTGTTGGTGTGATGTAGTAGTAGAGTGTAGGGCTGGGCAATATGGACAAAAATTCTTTATTTTAAGGCTGAATGGCAATACGCAATATTTATTGCTGTATTTTCTATGAAATGGGCTACATGTTCATTTGCAAGTCAAAATTTGAGATGTCACAAGCACTTCTATAAAAACAGACCGTGATCAAAATAAAATTCATTGACAGAGACTTTTTTCCCTGTTTGAAAATATACAGCTGCACAACATGTAAGTGAAAAATGCTAAAAATAATAGCAGGGCTGTACAGTAACTTTTTGCACATAGCACTGGAGCTACAGAAGTTTAAAGGTTTGCAGCACAGGACACAAAACTACAACGAATATAAAAGTATCAAGGAGGCCTAAATCTATTTTAGTTTGAAAAAGGTCAATCTTTGTGAGAGTTAAAAAGTAATTTTTCATGGCCTTTCAAATGAAACCAGTGCTAGAAAACGATTTAAATATTTTTTTATTTGTTTGGGCTGTTAATCTTGTCTATGCACATAGCATCAACAGAGAGGCCGAGTCACTTAGCCCATGTTATATACGTCTTGTATATGAAACGTCTGTGTTTTTAAAAACACATCTGTCGCCTGCACTCTGGCACTGTCTCATTGTCGCACAATAGACTACAACTACCAAGAAGAATAGTGATGCGCTGTGATCCACCTCATACACAATCTAGCAATATATATCAATATTGATATAGATTTAGACAATACCATTTATATCTTGCTTGAAAATATATTGATATATTGTACATAGTCGCCCAGCCCTAGTAGGGTGTTGAAGCAGGTATGTTTCCTTGAGAAAAATGCGCTACTCTGCTTATAAAACATCTTTAGCAGAAGTAGATGAGCATGTGCAGAAAGGGGGTAGATGATCCAGAACAGTTACTGGAATGAGTAATTTAACAATGTCATTATTCTTATGATTCGAATATGAAAAGTGTGACCTGAACATTTCTGAGGGAATAAAGTTTCATTTGTAGTGAGCCACATTGTTGGGATCAAGCTGTTTACGTGAGGCATTGTTATTCTCATTGAGTAGTTAGTCCGTTTGTTGTGGAATAATGCAAATGCAACCTTTCAATATATATATATATATATAAACATTTACATTGAGTGTATTTTGATTTAAACACTTCTTCTCTCTCTTACTGTCAGACTCCAAAGACTGTAAATCAAAATGTACCAACAAATGTCAGCTCCCTCTTTCTTTGTTTAAATGATCTGATAAGTAAACCACTCTGTGTCATCTCAGCTAAAAGGAAATAGATTTAGGTTACTTAAACCAGGCTGTGCAGTCTAGATTTTCAGAATAGAGTAATACAGTTTTTTGTTTAATTTGTCAGACATTTACTCTGTATTCCTGGTGCTAGTTAGGAGAGCTCTTAATGTAGGAGGGAATCTGCATTGGATGTTTGTTAGAAAAGTGTAAGAGAATAATCAGTCACATCTGATCATCCCTGTTTGCTGCTGAAATTCCTGTAACTCTTTTTAGAAGTGTGAACAAAATACTGTCTGGCCAGCACCTCACATCATTCCGATGTATGGTTTCTTTAGGCTACCAAAGATGCTGGTCAGATTTCTGGTTTGAACGTCCTGCGTGTGATCAATGAGCCAACAGCCGCTGCTCTGGCCTACGGCCTGGACAAAACCCAGGATAAAATGTGAGTAGAGAAGAACCCGCACTACCACTGCTGGTGTTTCCCACTACAGTCAAGAGGATCACTTCTTACTGAAACACAGGCAGCGTAATATATGCTGATGCTCTGTATTGTAGTTTTTCAGTTTTTGGTTCTCCTGTGTTATTTAAACTGACTTGTGTTGGTTTCCAGTATTGCTGTCTATGATCTGGGTGGAGGTACGTTTGATATCTCAATCCTGGAGATCCAGAAGGGTGTTTTTGAGGTGAAGTCCACAAATGGCGACACCTTCCTGGGGGGAGAGGACTTTGACCAGCACCTCCTCAAACACATTGTCAAAGAGTTCAAGAGAGAGGTAAATATTGTTAAAATTTTCAATCTCAAGACGAGCCTTTCAACTGTAGTTCAGTCAGCATTTTCAGAATTTCATGTGTGTTGTGTTTTTCAGTCTGGTGTGGATCTGCTGAAAGACAACATGGCTCTTCAGAGAGTCCGAGAGGCTGCTGAGAAGGCCAAGTGTGAGCTGTCCTCTTCACTGCAGGTACACAGACCACCCTCATCATCACTGATACAACATGCATCAAGTTAAAATACACATGACCACTTGACCATTTTAGATACAAATTTAGTTCAGAAAGAAAATAGGAATTCCACCCAAAACTCAGCTCCATCAGAAGTCATTTAAACCTTTTGGCAGTCAGTGAGTGAATGCCTCACCGTCACTTATCGAAGATTATCTCAGCCTTGATCCCACAGTCCAGCTCTCAGTCAGCTGTCCAGACAGTGTGTGTGTCTGGCTCAGTGTTACAGTGCTGGTAGAGAAGGTCCTGTGTTATGTGTCACTGCAGCAGGTTCTGTTTTAGAGTCTGCTGCTGCTGAGCTGCTGCAGGACGTGGCCCAGTGAGAGTGGACTGTCCTGATACTGACCGCAGGGCAGGCCTAGTACAGGGCCATAAAGACTTCTAATCTTTTTCATAGCATGACCTTATTGTTTATTTATGACTATTTGTAGACCAAAACAAAATGTCTTTTAAGATGTTGAGCGTGCTCTTTTGTGCCAATATTCATAGAACAAAGGAGGGATTGATTAATATATTGTTAGATTATTCAAATTTCTTTAACAACACTCTGGCCACAGGAAATTGATCCTCATACTGGGTTTTAATGGGTTTATTTTTGTATTCATGCAGTCAACAGGAAACAAAATTGAACTCTGTCATGGGTGACTGTCTCAGGTATTTTGTTCCTGTCCATTTTAAAGTGGTGAAACTGAATGTGATCACATGTTTATTCTCTCCTACAGACTGACATCAACCTTCCCTACCTGACCATGGATGCCTCTGGTCCCAAACATCTCAACATAAAGCTGACCCGTGCTCAGTTTGAAGGCATTGTGGCTGACCTGATCCGCCGCACAGTGGCTCCCTGCCAGAAGGCCATGCAGGATGCCGAGGTGTCCAAGGGAGACATAGGAGAGGTGCTGCTGGTTGGAGGCATGAGCCGTATGCCCAAGGTACACAACACAGTATGACCCCTGAGCCTACAGGCCCTAATAAAGAGTGTTTAATATGGTTTGTTTGGCAGTACAAGAAGGTAGACTTTGAATGACACACAGCTACAAACATTTCAATGATGACCCCAATCCAAGACATAATTTCCACTCTAATGCTTGATGTAAAAATGCAGGTGACATTACACATGAAACATGGTCACAGGGTTTTCTGGCAGCAGTTTAGTCACAACACAGTTTTGTCTTGAAAATCCTGTTAATTTGCATTAGAAGAGTTATTTTAGAGAATGACATAGTCTGTGTTGTAAAGAGTGTGATATTTGCCAGCCAGAAGTGGCAATAATTCTGTGGAAGCTATAGGCAACATTGTCACACCTGTAGCTGCTGGCTAGACTTTTTTTTTTATCACTCTTATGCTTAGCTCTGTTTGGTAACAATCAAAAGAAACACATTTTTGATTTCAGTCATGTGCATTTTTGAAATGCTGTTTATCCTTTTTGTTATGTAAACTTTATACTAAATGTTTGGAATTTTGTAAACTTAAAATTTCTGTACAAATTATAATTATTATTGCTGTTCAAGTATAATGAGTACACAAGTTAAACAGTCAGTGTTTGTCTCTGCAGGTTCAACAATCAGTTCAGGACCTGTTTGGCCGTGCTCCCAGCAAGTCTGTCAACCCCGATGAGGCTGTTGCCATTGGAGCAGCCATCCAGGGTGGTGTTTTGGCCGGTGATGTCACAGATGTGCTGCTGCTGGATGTGACACCACTGTCTCTGGGTATTGAGACCCTGGGTGGAGTCTTCACCAAACTCATCAACAGGAACACCACAATTCCCACCAAGAAGAGCCAGGTACTGAAACCTAAAGGGTAGAGTGAGGACTCATTTTGACCAGAATGACTGCTTTTTATTGAGCTATTGCCTTTATATGTCAACTATATTTTTAAAACGCTGCTGATAGGTGTTAAGTGTAAACTGAAGTACCTCTCTACTCCCCTCTAGGTGTTCTCCACAGCAGCTGACGGTCAGACTCAGGTAGAGATCAAGGTGTGTCAAGGAGAAAGAGAGATGGCAGCAGACAACAAAGTGCTGGGTCAGTTCACTCTGGTCGGAATCCCCCCTGCCCCCCGCGGTGTCCCTCAAATTGAGGTCACCTTCGACATTGATGCCAACGGCATCGTCCACGTCTCCGCCAAGGACAAGGGAACAGGCCGAGAACAGCAGAGTAAGTGCCTGTCATTTAGCTGAAGCTACCATAGTGGCTTTCCGTTCCAAGTCGTTGGTGCTGTAATGTTGGCAGACTTAATGAACGCATGCTGTAGGCATCAGCTGTAACACCCAAACCAAAACATTCACAAGTGTTTACCTTTTTCTTATTGTCACTTCATTTATTGTTGAAAATATTTGCAACTCTTCTTGCATTAAGATAGACCACTGGTTTAGTAGCCAAACAACATATTACGGTGCTGCCATGCTACCTGCAGATGCCATTGCCATGGTCAAAAAACCGTAAGGCTGCATTCCAAAGGCATGCATTTTCTTTTTACTTAGGTAGGCACTGCAGCTACGCTTAAAGAACATAGTGTTGGATGCAGTATGCCCACAATTTGGACACACTACTTTCTCAAAACATTACACCCTGAACTTTGCCTTTATATCTGTTACCTTGGAGATAAAACAAACACCACTCACTCAATTTAAATAATATTCCTATTATTACGGCTCGACTGTTCATCAGTTACTTGAATGTGCTGTCATCTTGTCATTGCAGCTTCTGACAACTGTCAGTCAGCTGTCAGTGAGTCTGTTAGCAGCTCAGTTGATGCGACGCATCATTTGCTGCGTTGTGGGTCAGAATAGCCAAAAAAGCCTGCTGACTTACAGACTGCAAAGTCGGAGTGGATGTAGTGGAACATCCTGGTATTTCTGGCGTACTGTATTTGACATACTAAATCTTTCTCTGGCGTACTATAAAGTATGGTAGTATGGGTACTGGAATGCACAGTATGCTTCCCCTGGGATGTAATTTACTTTACACAAAGCCAAACAACTAGATAAATGGCTATTACTGATGCATTCACAAGCATGTTGTTCACATGACTGCTGAACATAAGTTCTGGGGACTCTCTGAGAGGAACTGCCCACTGGGGTGCTCCCGTGAGAGCTACATAGCTTCAAGGTATTTCCCCTGTCACATGAATGCTCAGTAAAGCTTGGACTGTACTGTCCGTACAGTTATCATATTTTCCCCCCTTCCTTTTTTTGATGAGCTGTTTGTGTTGTCTGTTGTTGACACAGATAATGGGTTTTTCATTCAACACTTTCATATGGACCAATCACTGTACACTAACGCAACTTGTGGTTCCTTTTGTGCTGGGCGAGAGTAGGCGCTTAAAGTCCCTCAAAATGACATTCTAAGAACTACAGTTGTCCCTAGTTCTTGCAGTGAGGACACAATTAAAAAGGGAGTTTCTTAAAACAATGCTGTTAGAACTATGAAACGGCTCCAATGGTCCAAACACGCCAATAGTGTTCAGTGACAATACATGAATTCTTAATGCCAATGTTAACGCATGTTGCTGTAACCACTGGGGACCAAATGGTGTCTGTTATGACTTAAAAATAGTCAAGAAGCTTGGCAACATGTTGTCCCAGTAAACACAGAATATCTGGCTTTTAGGTTCAGCATTGACGTTGGTTTTAGAACAACATTTGTGAGGTCAGCTCCGTGTGTCTCAAATGACTGTTTTCGGTGCCTTCTTTTGACTGTGTTATCATTGGCAGATATAAATATCAAGCTGCTGTGTGTCGAGTGTCTAACCATCCTGTTGTCTGTCTGCTCTCCTCAGTTGTGATCCAGTCATCAGGAGGTCTCAGTAAAGACGACATCGAGAACATGGTCAAGAACGCTGAGAAGTATGCAGAGGAGGACAGGAGGAGAAAGGTGAAGATTCGAGACAGTGGATTAACATTATGATAATGAGTCCAAGCATTTTATGTAGTTTCAGTCTTCAGTATGAAAACTGCATTTCTGTGTCCTTCTTGTGATCTGTTTAGTCTGTGTACTTCAGACTCATGTTGTTGTCTCCCTCTAACCCTCAATTTACTGTGCACAGGACCGTGTGGAGGCCGTCAACATGGCTGAGGGCATCGTCCATGACACAGAATCCAAGATGGAGGAATTCAAGGACCAGCTTCCTGCTGATGAGGTAAAACTTCATTTGTGTGTGCTCTGATAGTTTGTGCTGTTAATTTGCTGTATGGAACCACAGGATGTAATATTTGCAGTTAACTGACATTTCTAGTCGTACCAAACCTTGCTCTATGGAGTAATTGATTGTTGAGATAATGTGTGGTAACTGTTATGTCGTTGTCTGAAAGAAGGACGGGGATATAGGAAGTAACCACATACTGACAGTAAGGGTTTGAATCCTGCCAACATGGCCATAGACATGTAACAATCTGATGTACTGTCTTTGTACCACAAAGGTGATTATGGGCGATCGTCCTATTAGTATAGCTCATGTGGTTCATCCATGACCCAGCTTTATTCATTGATGTTTCCCATTCGTCCACTCACAGTGCACCAAGCTGAAGGAGGAGATCTCAAAGGTCCGGGATCTTCTGACCAACAAGGAATCAGAAACAGGGGACAACATCAAACAGGCAGCCACCAACCTGCAGCAGGCATCACTTAAACTCTTCGAAATGGCCTACAAGAAGGTAGGAACACTCATTCATACTGTGTAAATGTGACATTGTTAAAGATGATGACGCAATGCCAAAAAATATTTTAGCTTCAGAGTAATGTTTTTATTTTTTACAGGTCTTTAATATTTTAACTATATCTAAGGAATGTCCTGGAAAGAACTGTGTATATTTTGGTTCTAAATTATGGGGATTTCTTAGAACTATTTGCTTCTTGGTGTTTGCAACTAACAATTAATTGATTAAGCAGCATTTTTTTTCCTTTTAACCATTAATATTTTGGTCAATAGAAAACTCAGTTTCCTAAAACCCTAAGTGATGACATCAAATTGTTTTAGTTTGGCCAAGACTCAGTTGATTATCACACAAGGCAAAGAAAAACAGCTAATCCTTACAATTGACTGTAACCAGAGAATGTATGGCTTCACCTAAATGATTGATTTTTGAAAATGGTTCTTTTTTTTTTCAGTTGACTTATTGATTAATGGACTAATTGTTTCAGCTCTATTATTTATCATGCTATGACATTTAGTATTAATGGATGTTTACTAGACCTGCTATAAATGGACTATGGGTCACACTAGCACACATTGTTAGGTATTAATTGGAACTGAACACTCTTTTCAGCACCTACTAGAGATGTTCCTTCCTAACTTCTGTGATGTTTAAACAGAAATCACATACTGACTTGTCAACTGAATGTCAGGAAATGGTCAAAATGTAGCTCATTTTAATTTCTAAGTTTAAACATTGTTTGCAAAAATACTTATATGCGTATTACGAGAGCCATTTGAAATCGTTAATCCCATTTTTCAGTAACCAAATGGGATTTTAAATTCCGGTGAAATGTGTGGCAGTTTGCACATTATCCTACAAAACATTAAAATGACCCACAAAATGAAAGTAAACAAATGACATTTATTACCTGTATCACCTGTTTTCATATGGCTATCTTTATAAGTTTAATCGACTTGTATTTCCTAGTCGCCTCATCTGACATGCGTGTGACCTGCCTGTAACATATTCCTTCCTTCCTGCAGATGGCGGCAGAGCGGGACAGTAGCAGCAGCAGCAGCAGCAGCAGCAGCTCGGGCTCATCAGAGGGAGAGAAGAAAGAAGGCCAGCAGTAAACCTTTGCACTTGTGTGTCACTGGGTTTCCGTGACAACGGAGGACTGTCTAGCTCGGCGGTGGACTGGGTGGGGAAGGTGGCAGTCTTGAGTGACGAGCTGAATCTTAGTCATTCTCACCATAATATATTATTCTACTGTGTTTTGGCAGTAAAATTCTCTAGTGAAAAGATAAATGTCCATGTATGCTCCTCCGTGTCCTATGATGTCTGTCTGTAATTTAATTATGTCAAAACAATGTCTTGTATGTTTATTTTTACAACGCTGTTGATTTACATTCTGAGCAAGTAAAGGTTCTTTTTTTGTCTGAGACATCATGTAGGTTTCATGTTCTTTGGTTTCATCAACAGCAGCAGTTCAGCTTGTTAATGGCTCTGATCAGTCTTTGTTTGTACCAGTTGAGCCCAGTTCAACAGCTTGTACACAGTTTGAGCTTTGGTACAGAGGACGGCCCAACTCCGTCTTCATAATGTAATATTGTACAGTGCTCTACATCAATTACAGCTATCTTGTTTTAATAGTGTGTTCATAACAATGTGGAGGTGGGAAGTTACTGTACAAAAATCTTGAAATATATTAGAGTTTTTATGTCAAACTTGCCACCTCTCAGTTGTCCTGAGTTCACTCTAAAGAGGTCAAAACTTCTGCAGAATAGCTGTCATGAGGTGGTTTTCATTTCATCACTTTTATTCTTGAAATGTGTAAAAATGTATCTGCAGCACTCTGAGAGGAGTTATGATCCTATTTCTTCTTGTGTCCTTTGACTCTTTAGACAGACTTGTTGAGGCCAGGGGACACCAAGCTAGAGTAATACTGATTATCGGGGGGGAAGACAGAATATGAATAAATCTAATGTCTGTTTGTGTGTGAGGGTGAGGTCAAGCTTTAGTTAATTTGATGATGTAAAATAATGTAAGGCCTTGATCTGTGAGAATCCCCATCTTTTAGTTCTTTGCATCCTCTTTTGTAGCATCCATTGTAAACAGCTGAGTTCTGACCTTAAAATACATGTTGAATTGTTGCTGACTCTTCAACTAGAATTAGGTGAATTTGGATGTTGAAATTGCACAATAGAGGACGAGGCCTTAGTTTCTGTCTCCTTGCAGACAGACAGCAGCAGGAAGAGTTGAGACACAACACACTAGCACAGGACTGTGGAAATTCAGTATGAGCCCAGCCATGTCATTCCCCTCCAGAAGGATGTTTTGTTTCTGCCATAAACTGCTCTGTGTAATGTGATTGTTGCTACATGCCTGCCTGATAGTGATCCAGGCTGCTCTATGAATGAAGGGAGCAATGAGGCTGTGGTGAATTGAACATGGGGGGAGGTGTGATTCTATTACTGGAGTTAAATTGAGGGTCAAGATAACTTGTTGTCTTTTCTAATAAAAATCTGAAATGTGACTGGTTTCCTGACCGTTGATAGTGCATGCAGTAGTTTTTCAGTCCTCGTTCACATTAAACTGTAAAAAGGTACATGTATTTTAATGTTCTGTAAAGTTTGGCAGGTATAAACTAATGTCATTCTCAGCAGCCTCAGCCATACTTTGCCTTGTGCCATTGTGTCAGGGCAGGTGAGCACATGCAGTAGGTGCCATTTCAGTCTTGTCTTAAAACAGTACGAGCTGGTTTGTCTGACAACTGAAGAAAAGCACAAAGAATATTAAACTAGACATGATACCTGATTTGGAATAATAAATAATGCAACAAGGGTGATTTAAAGACAATAACTATTTCAGCTGCCCAACTGAAACCACTGACCATATGGATGAATAATGATGTAGACAGTCGATGGTTAAACAGAGAAATCAGCTTGTCAGCATGAATTAGGAGAAATGCCTTGGGTTATCTCAGAGAGATTGCAACATTAATTAATGGAATAAATTCACATTGCAAATTTGGAAAGAAGTGCAAAAGACTTATGATTTACCTTGCCATATTTCAGCCCTTACTCCCATTGGGTCCATGAGGGACTTAATCCCCTCTCACATGGACACAGGCGTCAAGGACTGGTCAAGATTTGGGTTACTTTATGTGCATCACCTTTTCGATCAGTTAGGTCAAACTATGAACAAAAAGAAAAGAATTTAATCTTCGCAGACAGATTTCTACAGATATTTACAAGATAGACATTTCCTTTACAAAAAAGATGACCTTATTAAGATTGAAGCTCCTAAGGCAATAGAAACATTGTTGTTGAATCTACAAATTAAGAACTCCATGGGTAAAATTATCTCCAGTATGTATAGTGCATTTCTGACAGAGATGGGCAAAAATACATCAAAATGTATATTGATACAAAATACAAAATACCCCTCAAATAAATTTGTCAAAATAAAATACAAAATACTGGTGCCAGAAAATGTATCAAAATAAAATACATGTATTTTGTATTTTCAAATACAAAAAATACTTTTTTCTTTTTCTTTTTAGCAGCGACCCGCAGCTCTATAGATCACTCTGTCGGCTGGTTGGTCGGTTGGTCCACAAAGCTTTTTGTGAATAACTCAAAAAGTCCTTGACCAAAAATGCTCAAAATGTGCATACTGCAACTAGTGACCATGAGTAACTATACCACAAAGAATGCCCATGATTTGTCCATAGGTGGCGCTATACTAACTGATTCAAATCTTTTTGGGAATAACTCAAAAAGTCCTTGACCAAAAATGTTGAAAATTTACATGCTGCAATTAGAGACCACAAGTAACTATGCCAAAAAGAACAACCATGATTCATCCATTAATGCCGTGATAGTAGCAAATTTGGTCGCAGCTATTGCAAATTTGAACTTAATTTCTCACAATTTGGTATGGCAGAGTATTCAGGTTTGGGCTGTAGGCTACCCTGAAATATTATTTACTGATTCAGATTTAGATTCAGACAACTTTATTGATCCCACATGAGGCAATTCATTTGTGGCATACTCATCCCAAGCATCAACCACAACAACAAACAATTTCCTATGTTATGCACAGTCCGGTAAAACAGACCACCAGGTCATTGAATGGCACACTGAATGGTTCAAGTTTAAAAAAACATATAGATAAAAATATATAAAAAAAAAAAAAAGTAAAAAATATTGTTACATCCAATATTATAAGAATGTGTAGCCTATTATTTTTGTTTTTTGATTCATGGAGAAAGTATTTTGAGTATTTTAAATACAAAATTACTCCACTCAAAAGTATTTTGTTACAAATTACATTTGCTTTTTATCGGCCTTATCAAATACAAATTACAAAATACTCGAATGTAATTGAAATACGTATTTTAAATACAAGTAATAGAAATACTGCCCATGCCTGATTTCTGACTATGGATAAGACTTACTCCCACTCCCAAGACATTGCTCATCTCAATTACATCTACTGGACTCCAAATATGGCTGAATGAATGGTGACTGGGACATAAGGTCAAATGGGACCATATAATTATACAGGCTTTATTGTCTCACCTGATGAGTGAAAAAAATGCTTTTTTGCTGAGTCACATAATCAAAATTGCATGCCCTCATAGGTGTGACATCACGTAGATGGGTGGGGCAGGACTTTAAACAGGAAGCTGACCTTGCAATGCATGAGGAGAGGAACATGACACAAGCTTTAGCTAGATTTAATCATGAGGTCATAAAACCATCATAGCTGATATACTGCACAAACCATTGATAGAAACATGATTATAATGTACAACTGCTCCAAAACCAGTAAAAATGTGTTCATATCCTGTGTCCTGTCCTGGGACAGAGCTAAAAAGCATTGCTTAAAACGAAAATGACAAACCTTGCAATAGAGAGCCATTGTGTTTGCTCTGTGTGCTCTAGGTTAGTGCTTCCCAACCTCTTCATGTGTGCAAAACCCTAATCAAGCATAAAAATATTGATGGATTAGTTGGATTTTACTAGATGTTTTTCTTGCAGGCCATTTTTTGCCAGCTGGACTAACCAGCTAGCAAAAATCTTACAGTGATACACTATCCAAGCCAAACCTAACTTGATCTCTTAATCCAACCATAACTAATCCTGACTAGCATTTTTTGTAACCTCAACTAAATGTGTTCAATTTTTTTAAGTCAAACATTTTTGTTCAATCCAATTAAATGGATTGAATGAATCTCGGACTTCAATTTTTTACCCCTCAGTTAAATGTGTTCAATGAAATTTGGTGGGAGAGAATTAAGGGAGGATGTAGAAGGGCAGGGGTCGTGACAGTGAGGAAAGACTGCTTTATATTGTATGAATTGTGGACAGACTTAAGAAATAAAGTTTAACAGAAATGTACATTGAGTTTTTATTCATAATGATGAACAGGAAAAGAAAAATGTGCATGTTAAAATATATCAAATTATGAAATAATTTGTGCAATAAATATGCTTACACTAGCCTAAATCAGTGATATTCTGTCCCAGTCACCCAAATGTTACAAAAAAAGAAGTTTGGGGGGCATTGGTAGCATAGTGGATAGTGGCGGCGCTCCATGTACAGAGGCACTGCCTCGCCGCAGCAGTCGCAGGCTCAAGTCCGGCCTGCAACCCTTTGCTGCGTGTCATTCCCTGCTCATTTTCCCCACATTAAACTAGAATGCTGCATTTTAAGTGATATTTTGTTTATGTTTGTTGTTTATGTACACATTTACATTGCAAATTGTGTATTGTAAATGGTTCTGAATTCTACACATTTGGTCCAGTTTGTCTGATGGACTCCTCTCCTTTTTTTTTTTTTTTTTTTTCCTTAAACATCAGCACCAAGCAGATGATGATGCTGGATTGGCAATGGTTGTGCTGGACTGCACAGCTTCTCGGGAAGACAAACTACTGCAGTACTGGGGGCTTAACAAAGTGCACTTATACTGTGGACAGTGAAAGGCTGTATGGGCTCAGACCAGGGATGTTGCGGTTCACTAGTGATCTCCAAATGAAGCTTCATAAACGATTAGTTGTATGTATTAACTCCACTAGATGGTGCTCTTGGTTAAAACAAAAAGGCTCAATGACTGTATTTATTGAGTCAAGGTGCTGTCAATGCTTTGTTGTACAAAGACTGCCATCTTGTGGGCTGAAAATGGTTCATGGAGCTTCATTTGGCCATCACTACTGTTTAAAAAACCTGTCTCTCAGTTTCATGAAAAAGGCTTCTGTCAGAGACAGCACAAACATGTCATAACATATCACTTCAGTTGTTCTGCGACAGCTGTATGTTGTGTGGTGCTTTAATCCATTGAATGTGTAACAAGTTAGATTTAAGTGGAATGTGTGGCAGTGCCATGTTAGTTCATGTAAACACAAAGCTGAATGTTAAAATGTGAGCAGCAGTACATGCTGATTATACAATTTGCCACTTGGCCAAATTGGTCAATATGTTTTCCTGACACTTAAACATGTCTCTATTCTTACTTAATGTAAAAACATTTTTAAAAAATACATCTTCAGTTTGCAATAGTTATGAAGCTGAATGTTGCAGCATGACAGAATATAGCTTCATACACCACTACATTTATCTAACAGCTGTAGTTACTAGTTCATTTTACAATACTGACATGTTTCAGAATCAGTGAAACACTCAAAGTCAGCACATTTAAAGGCCTACATAATAACCCATCTAACCCAATAAATCATTAATCTGTGTTTTTAACCAAGTTTCCCCTCTCAGAACATGTGATGATGACAGGTACATTCTACACATGTGACTGTAAAACTGTTGCAAGTTGGTTCTCTCAGTTTTTTCCATTCAGTAGAAATTAAACAAGGCAAGAAAGTCTGAGGCATTATGGCCAATTTTTTTATTTTTTCATAACATCAACAATCTCTTTGACGGCTATTACATACATGACATACTCCTTGAAAGTAACAACACCATCCCCGTCTTTATCCAGCTTCTTGTAGAACTCGTCCATCTCAGCTTGCTGTGTGTCCTAAAGAAAGAAAGGGGCTGTGAGCAGACTGTAAAACAAACAAATAAAAATATCAGAGGCATTCGCAGCTCTCTGTTGGAATAGTGCAACATCTTTTCTACTTACTCCAGTGTCAAACTCTTTGTGGAGCAGTTCAGCAAGTGCTTTCTTGGTCAAAACTTTCATGTCATCCTTTTGTGTAGTGCACTGGTTGAAGGTATCCTGAAGTTGATTCACTGCGTTTCCAAGCCCAGACATGGTGGCTGGAAGGAGAAAATATTGCTGACTGTGTAATCCAGTGTTCCAGTGTGGTAATGCCTCGTGTGTGTGTGTGTGTGTGTGTGTGTGTGTGTGTGTGTGTGGCTTCCAACACTGGATGCTGACATGGAAGCTTACATTGTGTGAGCAACTATCACAGCTGGCAATCAGAGGCAGACAGCCATTTACATTTACACCTGCAGGCAATTTAAAGTCCAGTTGGACAAACCTCGGTTCAAACCCAGAACCCTCTTTTTGTGAGGTTACAGTGCTAACCACTGCTCCACCATGCCACCCATTATTGTTAAAGACCACAGATTGACATGTCCTATTTAGATGAAGCCCACACAGCAGGGATGTGCACAGACAATTTGAGGGGCTATTGCTCTAACCTGAAAAAAGGGCACCCCCGCCCCTGATTTTTAGATGCAAATATGATAATTTAGCTAACCATAAATGAATCTGAAATTTGCAAACTGTTTAAAATTTCATAGATTAATGGACTGAAAAAAAAACCCCAGCACACTGTTGGTGCAAGTTAACATAACATAAATGTTAACATAACGTAAATGAAGTTAATCTAAATATGTATTTACACCATTTGTTTACATGTAATGATTTGCCCCCTGTAAATGTTGGGCTATATTTGTCAAATATTCTTTATTTTATTAAATTGAATCTATAAAGAAAACACCAAAGTTCTCTGTTAAATGTAGTGGAGTAAAAAGTTCAATGTTTACCACTAAGATTTAGTGAAATAGAAATATAAAGTAGCATAAAATGGAAATACAAACAGTACATGTACCTATTTTGTACATAAGTACAGTATCTAAGTAACTGTATCTAGTTACATTTTACCATTGCAGAGCAGCTGTGGGTGGATCTGAGAATAACAGCCTGAGGAGGTGTCCCTGGGACACTCCTGGTGTAATGTGTAGAGAGGAGAGCAGGACGCATTTAGCCCAATTGTTGCGAGTGAACATAGGCCTACTATGTGGTTTGTTGGGCAGATTGGTTGGTTTATTATTTTATTTCTTCAGAGAACCGGCCTTTTCTCATTTTGTGTAAAGATTTGTTGATTTTTAATCTTTAATTGTTTTATAGACGACTAAATCATGCACAATATGGCATAGTTTACTTTGTTGTTGCCTATTCTTATGATAGATAGTGAATGCTAAAGACCATCATCTCTGTGTGAATTGATTATTTTGCGGTGTTAAACTGTATCTGCATAAGTGTATGAGTGGCACAGTAGTGCAGTGGTTAACAATGTTGCCTCATAGCAAGAGGTTTCCTGGTCTTAGGTATGAAACTTTTGTTTTCCTGTGTTAGTATATAGGCACCTGCCCACCTGTGTGGCCAGAGAGAGAGAGAGGGTGAGCAGGGTCGCCGTATTTTTTGTTGACCGCTATTTTCTTCGATCACTGTGATCACTTTGATTATGAGTTTGTGCACAGTATCATGAGTTGATTATTTCTTTTTCGTTAATAAAAAGTTAAACTTATTTTTTTCGCATCTCAGTGATTTTTCCCGTTAAGCGCGTCAGACAAAGGAAAGGCCCGGCTGCAGCCTCTCAGCGACTCTTTGTTTGTGAAGTCGCTACATGGTTACTGCAAAAAAGATTATGAAAATATATTTCCACTCACCAGAATAGTATGATAAAGTGTAGATTGAGAGATCAAGATTGTTGGAGGAATGTGAGCAGAGAGTGCAGAAAATGGTTTTAAATAGAGGCTGACACGCCCTCTTTCCAAGTCTCCACCCTTCTTTCTGTTCTTCCTTTAAAATGTCAAAATGATAATGCTAAAGTTAACTCTTTCTTGCTTTTCCCTTGATGTAAGCCCCCCTTTCATTCTAGCAGTGATACTAATGTGGAAAAGCTACAAGTCATATTTGCATATAAGCATGCAAATAGAGGATTGCATGTCATGTAGTAAGTAATGGTGGTCAAAATAATCTTGCAGTCTGCATGATAAGGGAACATCAAATCCTCTATTCATAACCCGTAAGGGTGTTTTAATTTTAACATCACCTTAGACATGTTTTTAACCTTATATCAAGGTAAACATTGACAAGGTCATATATTTCACCATTTATGTTACACAGCTAGCATGTTACCAATGTTAGTTGGCAAAACATGCCGTCAAACTTTTTCATGTAGAAAAAAATGTATAAATAGAGCTGTGCATTGATCAGTCTGGTAGCAAATTCATTTGATAACTTCCTGTGTTCAGAATCTGCTGCAGAAGTCCAATTTTTTCAGTGTACTTGAAGCGATTCTCAACTGAAAAAAAAAAACCAGAGGGTGTGTTGCGAAAACATAATGGAGATCATGGAGGTTGTTGTAGGAATTAACTGAATTTCAGTTGACTCACGTACAGAGCCATGTGGAAAATAGGTGGAGAGACAGCTCACTGAAGCACACACAATGTCTGTTAACACAAGCTTCTCTCTCTCAAAGCTAGACACCAAATAAGTAAGTCTCAAGCTTTCCATGTCATCAAATATAAAGACAACAGACAACGGGTCCATTGCCCGTTTCAGCTTGTTACACTGTGCTGTTCAGTGACCATACAACTTGGTTAAAGGTTAAAGGTTCAACTCCAGACCACTGCAGTGCAGTGCATTTCAAAATCTGCATTTCCAGCAATGCTCTGAAATACATTTCAGCTGTCGGCATTCACACTGCATTTTCTACAGGGAATGCATTTTCTAGTGTGGTAACAATTCCATTTTCCATCACAAATCATCAACCAATGAAGAGCTGGCTGGGGTCAAGTGTTATGTTTATGACCACAGTCTGGTTTCCTGCGCCCGTGCAGCTGCAAGCATGCATAGGAATATTGTCAAACAATTCACTCAAAGTTTTAATATTCTGGAACTCTGACACAAACTGATGACTCTCAAAGACCATTTCAAAGACCCGTCTGAAAACTCAGGAACTCCAGCCCCATATCTTTGTCCCTGCCCCTCTCTTTTTAATCAGTCTGCAATGTCCAGAACCTCCATTATCACATCAGCATATTTAGAGTTGTAAATGTGAAATGTTTCCAAAGATACAAAGTTTTACTGAATACAGGGCTGATCAGTGCTCTTTAATTTATCAGTTATGTTTGGCTACTTAATCATCCTGTCTATAAAATGTTCAAACTTACTTATTTCGTCTGACAGTCAGAGAAGAAATGACCTATCAGTTAATTTGTGTACTGTCTGATGAACTGATATCAAAGGAGTTTCCACACTAAAATAGTGACACACTCAATCAAGAATGATGTATTATACTTTCTAAATATAAAATGAAGCTCAGCATACTTCTGTTCAGTACCTTAAAAAGCCAATTGTGTCATCATATGATTGGATATCACTGTCACAAACACAAGTGTGAATAAAGCATTTTGAGTTTTGGGGATAAGTGAGAGCAATATTTTGAAAGTCACAGATCACAGATACAACAGTTTGCAGCATTAATGACCACTTTATTCAGAGAAAAATAAAGCAGGACCTTTCAATAATAAAGACCTGTTGCATATGATAATTACATTAATATACTAATATTATTGCAGTCTATTTCTCTTTCCTCTTCAGAACACTAATGAAGGCGTCTTTGGGAACTTCCACACTGCCGATACGCCGCATCTTCTTTTTACCCTCTGCCTGTTTCTTCAGTAGCTTCATCTTCCGTGTTATGTCCCCTCCATACTACCAAGACAAAAAATGTGTAG